>NC_081409.1:692223825-692516325 GCF_030272615.1 Cryptomeria japonica
AAGGAGTAGAGCAAGTGGAAGACAAAACAACACCTGACTGAAATGGAGTGGGGGCAGACTTGCAATCAAGCATGCCAAATCGCTGAAGCATATCAAGAGCATACTTCTCCTGAAAAATGGAAATCCCATCCGAAGACTGAATAACCTGTAGACCCAGAAAGAAGTGCAAGAGACCAAGATCGGTCATCTCAAACTGCTCCATCAAAGCTCTCTGAACACTCTGAATCATGGAGGATGAGCTACCTGTAATGATGAGATCATCTACATATAGCACTAGAATCAAAAGATCACCCTCCTGACGCTGAATATAGACTGTGTGATCGGAATGACAGCGTGTGAAGTGCGAGGAAAGCAAGAAGGAGTCCATCTTCTCATACCAAGCCCTGGGGGCTTGTTTGAGACCATACAATGAACGTCGAAGTCTGCAAACCAAAGAAGTGTCCTGCACAAAACCCTGAGGCTGCTCCATATAGATCTCCTCATGTAGGTCTCCATGCAAGAAGGCACTCTTCACATCCATCTGAAACACTGTCCATCCCTGTGAAGCTGCAAGTGAAAGTACCAGGCGTATAGAATTCATCTTGGCGACAGGAGCAAAGGTCTCAGAGTAGTCAATACCCTCTATCTGAGAAAACCCCTTCGCAACAAGACGGGCCTTATACTTATCAATAGAACCATCTGCAGCATACTTGGTACGATACACCCACTTGCACCGAACCAACTTTCTTCCCTTAGGAAGAGGACAAAGATCCCAAGTATGATTCTTCATCAAAGAAGAATACTCCTCATCCATGGCCCTATCCCACTCTGGGTGTCCTGTCGCCTCTGAAAACTTTTGAGGATCATCTGAAAGGGTATGACTCAAAAGACTAGAACCAGATGTCTGAGCACGAGTGCGACGAGTATCTGAAGGATCACCTGCCAAAGAACCAGCTGCATCAACAGTATCACGGGCCCACTTCGGCAAAGACGGAGCAACTGGTGGTGGTGGAGATGGTGGATCATGATCTACATCATCCTCAAGAGATAAGTAATCCTCAAGAGATGAAGAGGAAGGAGTAGGCAATGAGGGAGAAGCTGGTGATGGAGACTCCATCTGAGGATAGCACTCATCAAACTGGACATCCCGCCGAAACAAGACCTCTCTGGAATCAGGATCAAACAACCTGTATGCCTTAACATCCTCACAGTAGCCAACAAATATGAGTGGTCGGCTCTTCCTCTCCATGGCTATCCGCTGAGCATCAGGAATAAATGCCCAAGCCTCACTACCAAAAACTCGGAATGTAGAAACATCAGGCTTGACATGGGTCCAAGCCTCCTCAGGAGTTATATGTCGTAATGCCTTATGGGGCATCCGGTTCTGAATATAATTGGCACAATTGACTGCCTCAGCCCAAAATGAAGAACTCATAGCTCGAGACTGTATCATACAATTTGCCATCTCCCGTAAGGTTCTATTCTTTCTCTCAGCAACACCATTCTGTTGAGGGGTATAAGGAACTGTAAACTGATGCTGTAAACCATGCTCGGTGCAAAAATCTTTGAAAGCCTGATTTACATACTCCCCCCCATTATCTGTGCGTATCCTCCTGATAGAAAGTCCAGATTGCTTCTCCACAAATGTCTTAAACTTCCTGAAAGAGTCAAAGACATCAGACTTGTACTTAAGAAAGTACACCCATGTACGTCTAGAGAAGTCATCAATAAAAGTGAGTACATAACGGGCCCCTGAAAAAGAAGGAGTCGGAAAGGACATAAGATCACTGTGTACCAACTCTAGGGCTGCCCTAGCACGAGAGGCTCGACCCTTAGGAAAAGGATCTCGATGATGTTTACCAAGGACACAACCATGACATACACCATCTGTACAAGAAATCTGTGGAAGCCCAATCACAAGTGCCTGTGTACTCATCTGTTGTAGATATCTGTAATTGACATGACCAAAACGCTCATGCCAAAGCCTGCTCACTGAATCTGCATGTGCTATAAGAGAGGAACCAACAGTGTCTGAACTCTCAAAGCCATCAAAACTATATAAGTGAGATGCAGAATCCACACTCCCAGTAGCCACAACCAAGTCAGGATCATGAAGATCTCGAATAACCACATCATGTGGAGAGAACTCAACTGTCTTACCAGAGCCAGAGTGGCAAATCTGATAAACAGATAGAAGGTTTGTCGAAATGTCAGGAACCAAAAGCACATCCTGAAGACAACCACCATCCAATGAAACAGTACCAGAACCCTGAACGGAAAGTTGTGCTGAGTCACCAACTGCAATATGTCGAGTGCCTGTAGGAGCAAGAGCAGTGACCAAATCCTGTGTGTGTGTCATATGGTGAGAGGCACCAGAATCTAGAATCCAAGTGGACGCTGAGGACAATGCTCGTGCAGAAAGAGCATGACCTTTCCCTGTGGGCTGTGAAGGAGGCTGTGGTGCACTGATATTATGCTGTTGCATGGCTTCCTCCAAAGCCTCTAAACGTTTCCAAGACCTGGAAACGGGATGTCCTTCCTTGCCACAAAAACTGCAAGGATCACCTGATTTCTTCTTAGTCTTGGAGGAAGACTCACCAGACTTTGAAGATTTGCCCTGTTTAGAATTGAATTGTGGTTTTGAATCAGACTTAGGTGGTGGCTTGGAGGGATTCTCACTAGCCTCTGAATCTTTCTTAGGCTTCGGTTTCTGCTTCTGTTTTCCTTTGGAGGACTGGGCTACCAATGCTTGGTTCTGTGAACCTGAAAGTGAATCCAACTGCTTAAGCTTAGCTTGCTCACGAGTCAGACGATCACAAAAGACCTCAAAAGAAGGCATGACATGTCGAGCACCCAAGGCATCCATGGTGGAATAGAAGGTCGAAGAGAAGATCTGAAATGGACCCCGAAGCTTGGAGAGAATCAGGAAAATGCACTCTGTATCAGTCTTAGTCTTACCACAACCCTGCAAGATTGATCTTTGCTGTTTGAACTTCATCAGAAAGTCCTCAATAGAAGGAAACGAATCAGGTACCAAGGAAGTTAACTCTGCCTCAAGTTGCAAAGCTCTGAACTCGTTGACAGTACCAAAAAGTCCTTCAAACTTGATCCAAATGGCTCGAGGAGTGAGACAACCCTCAAGATGAAACTGGAGACTGTCAGAAATGTGTAAAGCCATCAATCCCATAGCCTGATCCATATTGTTCCTGTGCTGCATAATCTCAAAAGGACGTGTCAACTGAGGCTGAACCTCATCCAAACAGGACCATAACCCTTTTGACTGGAGAAGAGTCATCATGCGACCCTTCCAAGTGTGGTAATTATGCGGTGTGAGAGATTCAATAGGTCTGTCTGCCATCCTGTAAACTGTGCCTCAACTGCTCTGAATTTTTAATTATTATTAAGTGGTCTTTCAGAACTAGACAGAAGATGCAGAAGGGGGTTTGATTTTTTTGTATTGGTGTTTGTAAATTCTAGTTTTCTGATGTAAATAACAGAAAGCAAGAGAAAACACCCCCCCACAATGCAAAAAACTAATCCCCAGTACAAACTGAAAGCCAGAAAATGATAGAAAACAATAACGGGTTGAGACAAAATTTGGAGCACCTGAAGATTTTTCTGATGAAATAGACTGTAGATCTGAAAAGAGCACAGAACCACCTTTCCGACGCCTATTCGCTTTTGAAAAACGGAGTCCGTATGCAAAAGATATGGCTCCTGGAGTGCAAAAAACTTGTTCTGACTTCGACTTGCAAAAAACACTACAAAACGGAAAAATCAGAAAAAAAGATCTCCATCTTTTAGATCGGTCTCGGAACCAGCTTTTCAACGCCTATTTTCATTCGAAAATCCGAGCTAAAATGCCCGAGTTATACCCGATTTAGTAAAACTGCTCCAAAAGGGCCCAAATAAGCTCTTATAGCCCTCAAGGGCTAAAAAAAAATAGGCCCCTGGTCCTCTGGGTGACCAGGAGCTGGCGCAGGGGGGGCTGGCGTCGCGGAGGCGGCGCAGGGGCGGCGCAGCTGGATCCGGTGGGGTGCAGGCGGCGCGGGGTGGCGGCGGTTTTCGCCGGTGGCGCGGCAGTGGGGACCGGGCCGCGGCCGGTGGTTACCACCGGCGGCGGTGGCCGTCGGGCTATGCACCGGTGGTGCTGGCCTTAAAAAAGCGCTGCGCCCGGTTTTAAAAAACCGTGGGGTTTTTTGTTATTTTTTTTTTGATTTTTTTGAAAATTTCGCCTCGGTTGTCGTGCCCTAGGGCCGTACGGCCTTGGGGCCAAAAAAAATTTGCCTCCTGGTGCAACTGTGTCCAAATCGGACGAATTTTATATGGAAATAGGGGTTTTTGGGCGCTACGAGCTCAACGGTGAGGTCCGTTTGGGCTCAAAGTGCACCGAAAAAAAAATACCCCCTATTCCAAAATAAAAAACAGAAGACAAACACAGATCTGATGCAACCAAAACCTGGATCTCAAAATCTTTCAAAAGTCTGAACAAGCTGCAGCAGATCCAGCTCTGATACCATGTAGGATTTGAGAAATACAAATCCACAGAACCCAAAAGAAACCTGCATGCAAGAAACCTGTCACAGAGAAAGAGAGAGAACGAATACAAGGGTTTTGGCTCTGACAAAGAGAAAAGATGTATTATTAGAGAAAAATGAATCAAGAATATCAATAATACAAGAGATCAATCCTTATAAAGGAGATCAACACCAAAAGGAAAACCTAACCCTAAGGTGTGAGCATTTAATAATTAAATATTAATTATTAAATGACTAATGTATGCATAAAGAGAAATCTTAAGAGGAGAGCAAAGTTAATTAATTACTTTACTCTAACAATCACACCTCGCTTCAAAGAGGGGCAAAATATAGACACTTAAAAATAATTATTTTAATTATTTTTAGTTCCTCACATAATTAATTAATTAATTAATTATGTTAATTAAAATTCTTCTCAATATTAATTAAATATAATTAATATTGTCACTATAGCATATGATTGATTTATTTAATAAATCAATCCTTTTCTTTATTCTTCTAAAAAATCAAATCCTCACAAATCTTCCTCTTAGCTAATTAATTTCAATCAATTAGTTAACCTACATGATTCTTACAAATCATCTTCTTAATTCATCATTAACCTAATAAATTCTTCTAGAAACTCCCTAAACTCACTTAACATTATTCTTCTAATTTTTTATTCCCTCCACCCATTCTCTCTCCTAGTCAAATTCTCCTACAAATATAAATCCCACCTAACATTTCCTCTAATCCCCCTCCTAATGAGTCGTTAATGGCTAATCATCATGATTAGCCACAAAGTCAACTCTTTGTCCTTTCATCCAGCCACTAGTTTTAAATGCTCTTTTTCTAGATGAATGTAAGATTTTCGAAATCTCACATTCCTCTAGGCATTTCCCTCTCCCAAGGAATTTTTAATTCCTTTTTATTCTTCTAATCCCCATAATATTCATTTTTGGAGAATTTTTAATTCCTCCAATGCATCTTGTAGAGTGTGGAGATACGAAATGCCTTTAAGGCATATTTCTTGGTCTCCACACCCTCTCTTGGACCTTGTGTGAGCTCACAAGTAAATCTTAGCCCTTCATCTCGAATTCATCCTAGCCATCCGTTTTCCTCTCCTCTTCCTATAAAATTAGGGCTCCATCCCTTCATTCTTAACATCTTGAAATCCAGTAAGCTTATGTTGCCCTTTTGAGCCCAAGAAATCATCTTGGCAACTTGATCATCTCATCCTTATCATTCATCCTTATCATTTGTGCACAATATTGGAGAGCCATCCACATCCAGAAATCAAAGGAGCACATCAAGTGGAGCATTATCAAGGGGCGCCTTCACTTCATCAAGCTCAATCCGAAGGAGAAGGTAAAATAGTAAGGTGAAATGGTCTTTTAATGATATTTTAGCATTCTGCATGTTTATTTCGTTATGTTTTGATCAGTTTACCTTTCAAATCTGTTTTCCCCTCTTCAACACTTTTTATGCAAACAAGTCTTCTTGTGATCAAATGACTTCACAACCACAAATTGTTCTTTGTTGACCTCTTGTGCACAATACAAAATTTGAGAGCAAATATATCAAACATGATCAATGGAGATAGGAGACAATTAAGATCAAACCCTACTTGGTATGTGAATGGTATTATTGATTCAATTTGTTGATTTGCATGTTCTTAGGTATCTTCATTGGTGTATGGTGAAAGTTTTCTTATAGGAATAGGATTTTTTGTGGTTGGATCTTTGTGGTTTTGCAATAGTTTGTCATCATCATTTTTCACCTCACACATTTTGGCATGCCTGGTGGGACTCTTGTCCCTTAGTTTCTAACATTCATTTGTTGTTTTAGTCTTTTTTGTCAAAGTTGCAGGTTGAACCATCAACAATTTCAGATAACTGCATGTTTGTGACATTTCTTTCTACATTTGAGTTTTGTTTCCATGCCCGTGACCTTGGTTTTCATGTTTGTGTTTCTAATTTGTTTATTTTTGGTAGGTTTCGGTTTTGTTTTCATGTCTAGGTTTCACATCTTTGCATTTGCGATTAGAATCCATACAAAATCATGAAGTTGTGTCGCACTTGGGGCTAACATGGGTTAGTCCGACAGAACTCAGTACGGATGGCCTACCACCCAACGTGGTGCTCCATGTCACTGGTATGGCGCCAAGAGTTCAGTTAGACTGAGTTTGACCAAATTGTTGGCGCCATTATCATAATTTGTGTGTGCTTGACTTTAGTTTTTTTCAAAAAAAATCAAAATAGTTTGGCCGAACTTAGTCCGCCCGGACTCACCTATGTGGTAGGTGATGTGGCAGCTAAATCACCTATTTTGTCTGTATTTCTGAAACTTTTCACTTCTATTCAATATTTCTTCAGGTTGAATATTTTTTTACAAAAATAGAAAAATACTCTTTTGTAGAGCTCGAAGTAATGAATCTAAACATATAATTTTTTTAGTATTTTGATTAATTTTAATATTTTTTATTAATTAAATATTGCGAGTAGGTTTTTCAAGTTCAAAAAGAAGCTGATTAGAAATTTAAAAAAAATACTAAATGATATTAAAAAATTTAAAAAATAGTGGGATGTGTAGAGAAGGGGATAAAGGGAAGCAAACTATTCAAAACCATTTAGTAGAAGAGATTATATCTCTTTCAAAAGGGATTCGATGGAAAAAGCAATGGAATGAGAGGGATTGGGAGATGCTTCATTCTTCTAAAAGGAAGGTTGATAGAGACAATTGAGATTTTTTTGCATGGGGAGTGGTCTTCTAAAGAGTGTTATAGATGAAATATTTGAATGTAATACCTTTTCGGCTAACTCAAAATTTGAGGAGGATGTTTATAGATTTGGGAACTCTAATATGGATAAGAGATCTCCAGACTATGAAGCACATGCTTAAGGAGGGGAGAATATTTCTGATTCAAAAATAATGGGAGATGGTAGGAATGAGGTGAGAGAGCCAGTTGATAATGAGATTGCGATAGAAGAGATCGAAACTTCTAAGATGACCAAAGAGGAGTTAGAGCGGAAGGAATCTGATAAGGAAAACAATGAGTTATTTGAAAGACATGTTATTGAAGCAATCTAGATTCCTAATTTAAGGATGGTTTCAACACATATGACCCAAAATCCTTTACAAGATCATATTTTTAGAAATGTAGATCAGAATCCTCAGCAATATGCTTCTAATGTGGCAGAATATGATCGAATTTTTAAGGATATACAGATTTCCCCTATTAGAAATCTGGATCTAGTTCCTTTGAGGGATTATAGGATAGTGCAGGTAATTCTTCAGATTCAGACATGAAGGATGTTTCTTTGTTTGATCGTTAAGAGGTAGATGATTTGGTTTGGCTAGCATGTGTAGGGGAATTAGAGAAGAGAACTTTGGAACATACCCCCTCTCTCCAGGCCAAAATCAAAATTGGAGAGAAGGGGAAGTAGGGAGCTAAATCCAATAGGGTTAAGCTACAAATGGTGGGCAATCCTATCAGTCAAAGAAAATTGAGATCGGGAAGAGGTTATGCCTCTTCCTAGAAGCAATGATAGCCATACCTGATAGATCTGATACTAAATATGATTAGTACAGATCCAATAGCCAACAAGATGAGAGGGGGGGGGTGTGAATCATACAAACTTAATCATCCATAAAAACATCAAATTCAACCTCGGTAACACATATATCAGTCATATAACCAAAACTGTCAAACATGCAAACTTAAAAGCATATGAACAATATAAACCTCATAACACCAGATTTAACGTGGAAACCCAAATAGGGAAAAACCACTGTGGGATTTCGGACCCACTAAGAAATATACTCTTCTAGAGAGTATGCTCAGTTAAAAGCAAATCCTGTTAAAGATTACAAACACATTGCTAGATGTGACCCGGTTAAGGGATTTCCCTCAGATCTATTAGGATCTTCACCTTGTTAGAAGTGACCTTGTTAAAGGATTTCAAACACTCAATAAGAATGTCACCTTGCTAGAGGATTTACATATAAGACTGTTAAGTCCACTCGGTTAAGAGATTTTCTGCTACTTCTCAAAATAATAGTAATAAAAATATGTCAGCAACTTCACATCTAAAAATGCTAAAGCAGATTCTTATTTGCTTAATACAATCAATTCATAGGACTTATCTTGTCCCTCTGCTGGGCACTATACTCTGTTATCAAAACAGGTCTTCAAGCTTCTGTGCTCGGTAATCACTATGTAGCATCCCTGTGCATACACTTGTCCGCATGCATTGTTTATCAACAGTTTCCTATTTATAAACAATCTTCTAACCACTTAATCTCCTTGATCACATTTCCCATGATCAATCATAGCCATCAGATCTTCAATCTTGTCTAGGTTCAATGTATCCTTCGATCTGAAAACGTTTTACCCCACCTTGGAACTTGCATATTCACCTTGGAACTTGTGTTAGGGTATTGCGGTTCAATCTGAGCTGTAGATCTTCCTGCCGATCTTTCTTTACCATAGATTCTTTAACAATCTTCATACACGGCTTACCAATCATTTAATTCGCTCCAGCTCATCAACTTCATTAAATATCACATGTAAACATTTAATGCATTCTATTATAGCTTGGTTGTAACTCGGTAAATACTAAACTTCACTCGGTAGACATTTTGCCTTCATTAACCGATAGCGATAACCTGAGGGTTTACCGACTAGGTTCCTTAGGGTTTACCGACTAGGTTCTTTGCTCGGTAACATAGTATAGTATTAACCTTTCAAATAATAGCATATGTAGGATATCAAAACAATCTAAACATCATGATCTCATCATTGTCTAACTTGGTAATAGTTGCCCATTGAATAACTTATCCCCTTATTCATCATATTCTTTCTGTGTCTTTTACTGACATCTTTATACTCATCAGATCATACTTCTTAAGATATGGCAACATCATACTGAATTAGAAAATCAATTTCTTGACATCAATGACAAAATAATAATACTAAGACAGTAATCATCCTTAATCAGTTATATCCATAGTCATCAACAACCTTCTCAATATCCTTATTGAAATGCCAACAATACCATGGAATGTCAGGGGCTACAATGCCCCTGACAAGATTTGCTTGATCAAGAGATGTATTGATCAAGTGAGGCCGGATTTAGTTTTGCTTCAAGAGACCAAAATCAAAGTGGAAGACTTTGACTCTTTTGTTAGGAGTTTCTCGAGTTGGAAATGTAAGTCAGTTGAAGCCTAGGGAGCTTTTGGGGGGTCTGGCAGTGTTATGGAGAGCCTCCATTATATAATTTGAAGTATCTAGTCATGTTAGGTGGTGACAGTTAGTAATTTTTTTTTCAAAACTAATTCACTCTAGTTTCTTTGTCTTAAATGTTTATGGCCCTAATAATCCCGAGCAAAAGAAATAGTTATGGAGTGACCTTTTGATGTTGTTGAAACAAAATGAGAATAATTTGTTATCATTGGTGGAGATTTTAATGCTCTTGTTCGCCTATGAGATAAAATGGGGGGATTGGTTGGAATGGACAAACCCATAAGGATTTCAATGCTTTTGTGTTGGATAATGGTCTAATTGAGATACCTTTCAGATCTGGTGACTTCACCCAAACCAATAGAAGGAGTGGTTTTTTAAACATAGCTGGGCGGCTTGACCATTTTTTCATTGTGGGTGATTGGTTTGATTCACATTGGACTTGTATGGTAGAGATTCTTCCTATTACAGGTTCGGATCATTCTTTGATTTGTATCAGGATACAAGATGATTTAGCTTTGGACATATGTCCTTTTAAGTTTGAGACAATGTGGCTGAGAGACAACAACTTTAGAAATTGTGTGGATTCTTGGTGGCATCAAGCTCCTAAGGTAATGGGTAATAAATCTTTCATTTTTTTCAAAAAGATTCAATTTATGAAAGAACAGATCAAAAGATGGAATAGATAGTCCTTTAGAAATATTTTTAGTGAGAAGCTTAGGATAGAAGGTGAGCTAAAAGTGTTGCACAAGTAGATAATTTCTCAGGGCATGGATGAAGAAGCATATGCAAAAGAGAAGGAGTTAAATAAGATATATTCTGAAACACTAGCTGGGGAGGAACTGTATTGGTGTCAGAAATCAAGGGAGACTTGGCTCAAAGAGGGTGATAGAAATACAAAAAAATTTCATACCTCACTTAAAGTTAGAAATACGCACAATAAATTTTTTGCTATGAAGAATGAAAATGGAGACTTACTCTTAGAAGCTGATCAAATTAATTTGGAGGTTGTGAGGTTCTTTCAAAAAATATATAATGGTGGGGAGGGACATAATGATGACCCACGCCCAATTCTGGATGGCATCCCCTCATGTGTTAAAGAAGAGCATAACAAAATGTTAATGGTACCCATTTCACAGGAGGAAGTGAGACGTGTGGTTTTTAGCCTAGGGGTAGCCAAATCTCTAGGACCAGATGAATTTTCAACTCTTTTCTTCCAAAAGTTTTGGAACCTCTTGGCAGTGGATATTGTGGAAGTGGTGGAAGAATCAAGAAGAGGGGGTTTTATTGTAAAGGATTTCAACAACACTTTTATTTCCTTGATCCCCAAGAAGGTAGTAATTAATTCTTTTGATGGTTTTAGACCTATTTCCTTGTGTAACACTATTTATAAGATAATCTCGAAGGTAATTTCTAATAGGCTTAAAGTGGTTTTAGATTCGGTGATTTCTAATGAACAAAGTGGTTTTGCTATAGGGAGATCAATTTATGATGGCATAATTCTTGCACATGAGGCCGTTCATTTTATTAGATTAGCAAAAACAAAAAAAATGATGGTTAAAGTTGATATTAAGAAAGCTTATGATGAGGTTAATAGAGGCTTTCTTTTACAGGTGCTTTCTAGATTTGGTTTCTCCAATGATTGGATATTGTGGGTAAAAAGTTGCATTAATTCCCCACGCTTTTTTATTCTTGTTAATGGCAGTCTACAAGATTTTTTTGAATCCAATAAAGGGATTTGACAAGGAGATACATTATCCCCTTTCTTGTTCATTATAATGGCAAAAGTGCTTGGAAGGCTGATTACAAAGAAAGGTAATGAAGGTGTTTGGAAGGGTGTAAAAATCACTGATAATGTAGAGCCCCTTACCCATGTACAATTTACAGATGACACTTTCCTTGCTGGAGAGGCTTATGGTAGGGAAGATAGAGTGATTAAGCAAACCCTAGATGATTATGAATAGGCCTTGGGGAAGAAAGTCAGTAAGCATAAATAAAAAATATTCTTTTTCAACACTGATCTAGCAAAATAGAGGGAGATTTGCCGGGTTCTTGGTATGAGAATTGGTAATGTAGACACCTAAAATTGTCCAGTCTAATTAAATAAATATTTTATTTATTTAATTATCTAAGCTTAATTCTTCTATTAATTAAATAAATCCTTATTTATTTAATTAATTCATTTATCCTCTTCTAGCCTTATTTCTCATTTAAATAAATACATTTATTTATTTAAATTATCATTTTCCTAAATTAAATAAATATCTTATTTATTTAATTGATCTCACTTCTTCTATTAATTAAATAAATCTTTATTTATTTAATTAATTCATTAGCCTTTTCTACACATGACACATGTCATTCATCTCTTAATTCTTACACTACCTACCACTTTCATTATTCTATTATTTCTTCTACCTACCCTCTAATCCTAGCCGACCTCCTTTTTACACCTCTCAATCTTATCCCTCCATTTCATATTGTATCTTCTATTTAAGGAGATGCCTTCTTCATTATCAAACCCTAATGGACAATTTGGAAGACTTAACTACACTACGATCCTACTTGCAACCACATTCCATTCTTTGTTGAGCTCCTGTGCACATAAAATCTGAGAGCAAATATATCAAGCAAGATCAATGGAGATAGGAAGAATGGAGATCAAAACCCTATTGGACGTGTGATGGTATAATCTTTGTGATTTCATTTGATTTGCATTGTCTTAGGTAATCTTCATATGTTATGGTGGATCTTTGTTGATTGTTAGGCTAGGGTTTTGTGGTTGAATCTATTTAGCCTTTCAATATTGTTATTATTGTTATCAAAGAGCTATGACTACTATCTTTCATGATCTCATGCATGTAACTGTGGAAGATTATGTTGACGACCTCTTGGTCAAATCAATAGACAGAAATACACACTTGGACATACTTTCAGTTGCCTTTGATCGGTTGGAAAAATACAAAGTAAGATTAAACCCCAAGAAATGTGTCTTTGGAGTAACCTCAGGGAAGCTCCTAGGATTCATCGTGTCCAAAAGAGGAATTGAAGCGGATCTAGAAAAAGTCAAAGCTATCTTGGAAATGCAACCACCAAGAAATATCAGTCAACTTCGATCCTTACAAGGTAGACTCCAGTCCATACGAAGATTCATAGCACAACTGGTTGATAAGTGTAATCCTTTTCAGCACCTGCTACATAAAAACATCAAATTCAAATGGGATGACAACTATCAACAGGCTTTCTAGACGCTCAAAGACTATCTCCTAAATCCACCAGTTCTGATGCCACCAATTCCAGATCAACCACTGCTACTATACATATCAGCTACTCCGACAACACTAGGGGCACTCTTAGCACAACAAATTGTTGGGGGCAAGGAAAAAGCTGTATACTATATCAGTCACACATTGGTGGGATACGAGCTAAACTACACACCAATTGAGTGCGCATGTCTCGCCGTGGTCTTTGCTTCACAGAAATTATGACATTACATGCTCACTCATAAGACTAAGTTGGTTGCAAGAATTGATCCATTAAAATACCTTCTCAATAAAGCAACACTTACTGGGCGACTAGCCAAATGGATAATGATACTGAGTGAATTCGACATCGAGTATGTGGACAGAAAAGTAATAAAAGGACAAGCCATCGTAGATCAATTAGCAGATGCTCCCATGATAGATGATGTTCCTCTAAGTTCAGAATTTCCAGATGAATCCATTTTAACAGTGTCACATGCAAAGCCATGGCAACTATACTTTGACGGCTCATATACACAGCATGGGGCAGGAGTTGGCATCCTCTTTATAACTCCTCAAGGGGATTCTATACCAAAATCATACCGCTTATCATTTCCTTGCACTAACAATATAGCAGAATATGAGGCATTAACAACAGGATTACGAATTGCAGTTCAGTGGAAGATCTAGGAACTTCATGTTTTTGGAGACTCCCAACTTGTTATCCGTCAAGCAACTGGTGATTATCAAACAAAAGATGAAAAGTTAATGCCTTATAAACAAATGGTAGATGATCTAAAACAACACTTTACAAAGATAGACTTTGAGCAGATACCAAGAGAGCAGAATCACGCCGCAGATGCCATGGCTACAATTGCTTCATTGATTGATTTACCTCCAAACGAGACCCGCTATGAGTTCTTGGTGGATAACCTTTTGGTCCCTTCATATGAGATAATGCCTACTGAGATGATATGCGTTGTTGGTCCTGAATCCCAGTTATATGGCTCCATCTTCACATACCTTCGCGACAATACCCTACCTCCTGATCTATCAAATAACCAACGCCGCACCTTCATTCGCCAATCCTCTCGATATGTCATTTTAGCTGATATCCTATACCAGCGAGGTCTAGATGGCACTCTTCTTAGATGTCTAGAAAGTGACAAAGCTTAGATTGCGTTACGTGAAGTGCATGAAGGGATATGTGGTCCACATGCTAGTGGTCCTACCTTGGCCAAGAAACTCATTAGGACTGGATATTACTGGCCCAATATGGAAAAAGACTCATATCAGTTTGTCAAGAAATGTAAGCAATGTCAAATTCATGGAGACCTCATACATGCGCCAGCACAAGAACTACAACCACTTGCATCTCCTTGGCCCTTTTGTCAGCGGGGACTCGATCTCATAGACAAGATTCACCCTCCTTCCTCTAATGGTCATAAATTCATTATCACTGCCACAGAGTATTTTACAAAATGGATTGAAGTTGTGCCTCTCACACAAGTTACGGGAAAGCAAATTGCTACATTCATCCTTAACTATATCATTTGCCGATACGGTATTCCGGTTTCCATTATCACTGATAACGGGCGTCCCTTCAAAAATCAGGATGTTCGCGAACTCTGTGACCGCTTCCATATTTCCCATCGTTTCTCCACACCATATTACCCCCAAGGTAATGGCCAAGCTGAGGTGTCTAATAAAACAATCCTTAAAATCCTCAAGAAGACAGTCGATGACGCTGGCCGTAATTGGCATATCCAACTTAATCCTGCACTCTGGGCCTACCGCACAAGCGTTCATACACCTACAGGAGCTACACCCTATTCACTAGTCTATGGTTCTGAAGCCATCTTGCCTATTGAGGTCGAGTTACCCTCTTTACGGGTCTCTTTGCAAAACATCATCACTGATGAAGACTACAGGGTCTCTCGCTTACAGGAACTAGAACTGCTGGATGAACGGAGACAAACTGCTTTTAATCATCTCAAGGCTTACCAACAACGAATGAGTCGCAGCTACAATCACAAGGTCAAGCCTCGCACATTTGAGGTAGGTGACTTGGTTCTCAGAGAAAACCCCAAGAATCAGCAAGACAGAGAGAAGAAGGGCAAGTTTGAACCAAACTGGCTTGGTCCTTACATCATCACAACAGTATATGGATCTGAGGCATATCAGCTCTCAACTACAGAAGGTGAACCTTTGGAAGATCCTATCAACAGCATGCACCTTCGCAGGTTCTACACATAGCTCGTCAGAATATCGTAATTCAAAAATACAAAAAAAATTATAAAACAAAAAAAAATCGTTACTTGGTGAAAACCTGGCAAACAGGCACCTTGTGACACAAAAAACATTGAAAAATCAAAAAAGTAAAGAGAAATAATTTCGTCCAATGGTGAAAACCACTTTGGTGGCGCCCTGGGCAAGTACCATGGTGAAAACTGGGTCACCAGCGCCATGCGTAGAGACATTGCTCCTCCCTCCTTCAGGATTCTCTTTCATCATTTCACTTTGCACACACTCACAACCTATTCGTTCATAATAAACTTACCCATTCCCATCATGGCTTGTTATTGATCTACCTAAGATTGGTTAGCCATTCATAATAAACCTCCTTTTCCATCCATAATAAATCAGATCCTATCTGTGGCTAAGGCAAATCCTACGTCTAGTGATGGGTGTGGAACTGAGAACATCACATGTTTCGAGGAGTACAATTTCTTCCAGCTTTCTTCAGTCTATTCGCGCACAATCCGCAGTAAAGCAACATCTACATCACAGATCCGCAATAAAGTTTCATCTTCTCCGCAATAAAGTATCAGTTTCATGGATTCAGTTAGTTTCAGATGAGACACAGCAGCAACAATGGGCTTCAACAAAATCAAACCTTTCAACAGACTCAGACAACATATGGTTCAGTGCTATCTATCCTTTTTGTGAAAGTAAACATTGTGACCACAATCAAACATGACTTATACAAGTGACAAGAGACACTAAACTCGAGGACTACAGTGGATGTTGGTGTCGAGTCTTGGTTTTCCTTGATTTTATCTGTTTGGTGACATGTCTTTTAGCTTTTCCAGGATGTCTCTGACTAGAGATTCTATCTCCAGGATGTCTTTGACTAGAAAGGCGAGGATGGGGTATCGTCACCTATTTCTATTTGCTGTCTGTGGATTGTCTCTTAGTAATGCTATGACTTGTCCAAGGATATGAGGACACCATGAGTCTAGTGTGAACTAGGGCATTCCTTGTTTGTGACTGTCTTATCTCCATGCAAACAGGTACAATGACTTTTTGGGTCGAACATATGCCTCGATTGTCATAACCTACTTGCCATAATAAAGCTCAATGATGATAACGCACAAGAAGCTCTTTCACTTTCATATCTTCTGTCTTCCATCCCCCTTTCTTGATTGACTTCCATCGTCCTTCTCGAGTCCGCATAGCCTGCTATCACATGACTGAGTATAATGACACACCAAAAACATTTGCATTTCATGTAGTTGCACCTACATTTCCACATATAAGCATTTCATACATACATATAGATATCACAACTGCATCACATCCTGCACACAATACCTGTTAGCACAATTTACATTTGCATTATCATATTCATATGCATTACATACATTTACATTTGCATTGGCATAACATTTTAAAAACATAAAAGAACAAAAATATTGCATTACATACATATTTGCATCCATATCATAAGCATCACATAGAAACATACATCATTAAACATCTCATCACATAGGTACACATGCATATAGTTGCCGCAAAAAAATGAATCATCTCATATATATATATAAAGTGTCATGATACAATGATGTCAAAAAAATCATATGGCTACAATCACCCATAGGTGTCTACAATATAAAACAATGGTACAACACTGATACAATGGGAGCCCTCTAAGGCTATGATGAACTCCCTCCCTCGGAGCTGCCTGGCCTCAATGGAATCTGAGCCCCTGAAGGACCCACCCCAGGATCATCCCGCCTGCCCCCTCTATCTGGTGGTGGTGGAGGACCCATAACCCCACCGCTAGATGCCTGCCTCCTCCGACTCCCTCCCGTAGCTGTCGCTGTGCGTGACGGTCTATGGAAGCTCCTCGCCCGCTGATCTACTAGCACTGCACCGTAGTAGAGGTCCCTCTAGTACCCTATCTCCTCTCCTGCCCGCAGGACATATGCATAGCCTGCCCCTGTGTCCTCCGCCGCCTGCCTCCCTGCCCTCAGTGCTGTCTCAGCCTCTGTGTAGCGCTGAATCACCCGATCTCTCTCCCACTCAGTATCCCTGAGCCTCATCCTGAGTCGGTCTCTCTCCCTCTCCAACTCCTATATCTCATTTTCCTGACCCTGGCAGATCTCCCTGATCTCAATCAGCTCATCCTCCTCTGGATCCCCACCCTCTGCCTCGGCCTGTGGTTCTCCCTCTGCAGGTGCCTGCCCCTGTATCGGTACCTGTACTGGTGCCTGTACGGGTACCTATCTCTGTGCATGCCTCTGTCCCTGCACCTGTCCCTGTCCCTGTCTCTGCCTGGGATCCTGTGCTGCTGGTACCTGTAGGGGTAATCCACCGTGACCCCTCACCACCCGAGCCTGCCGCTCCTCTCCACCCTCTCTCCGAGGTGCAACTCGCCTCTCTCCCACTACTCCCCTCCGCCTCCGTCGGCCTCTACCCCCATCACCTCCGCCATCATCATCATCATCTCCTCCTCCATCTCCATCCAATAGCTCCCCTGGATCTGTCAGTCGTGGGAATGGATGCTCCGCCCAATATGCTGAATACTCAGCATCCATCCCAACATCGTCGACCTCTGGCCACATGTCCCAGGGTAGAGGTATCATCTCTGCCAGCTGTGTCAGCGCCTGATCATATGACAATAGAGGCCCAAACTGCGCCTGATCCCTAACTGTACGGGCATACATACCCGAGCCTCGTGGCATCCTCTGAATCCAGCCAAACTGTCGGCCAACCCTGTCCACAAGCTGCCTCTCTAACACATAGGGCGTCCGCCCAATTAGATACCTGCTCCAGAAGGTGTATGGCAACTCCAATGCGTCATCCTCCCACTCCTCGCATCCTAGATACGGTCTCCAAATGACTACATCAATATCATCCAGCACTCGCCGCCAATGCTCTAACCTGCCAATTCGCGGCTATGAGGTGATCATGTCGTACAAGTGAACAAAGCTGCGTCCATGTCCCCTGCCTCGGAAGTGTATCGGCCTCGTCACTGGCAAATGCTCATAGGCCCAAACCTGCAGTAGTGTCACCCCGCAACCCAATCCAACTAACCCATGGTACACAAACTGGTGAAGCTCATAATATAAGTGGGCCAACACACATGGTCCCCAAGCATATTTGGTGTGCTGCATCACCAGTGTCTCCAATGCTCCGCCCCAGCCCACTGCCAATCCCCGTGTCACCCTATCCAGACACAAGAACCCACTAATCACTCCTCCAATCACAGCTGGCAATGCTAACCCTGTGGCTGTCATGGTGTCCCATGCCACATGACCAGCCCTCATCTCTAGGCCGGGATCCTGGAACACCCATCTCAATGCCTCTCTATCACCATCTCGATCATATGGAATCAAGTCTCCATCAATCGGTATATGCAGAATCCTGTAGACATCCTCAAGGATGACTGTCATCTCACCCATCGGCAAATGGAAGGTGCACGTCTCCGAGTGCCATCTCTCAGCAAGCGCAGTCAGCAAACCCATGTTTGCCCGAAACTCAGGCACATACAGAATATGTCTCAGACCCATAGCCTCAATAGCAGCTCTATCCTCGAAGGTCAACTCGGGTCACAATCTCTGCATCAACGGGAATCTCTCCCGTGACTCCAGCATAGGCAAGTACTCCTGTAGTCAAGCAAATTAATTATGTCAGTCATGGTGGCATTCACTGTTCATCACAAAATGCTACTTTTTATCTAAATGCATATGGTTATCTATCCTAGTGACACTCACTGTTCATCACAAAGTGTTACTTCTATTCTAGTAGTACTCCCTGTTCATCACAAAGTACTACGTGTGTGACACTCCCTGTTCATCACAAAGTGTTACTCACATTTGCACTCCCTGTTCATCACAAAGTGCTACTCATATTTCAGTACTCCCTGTTCATCACAAAGTACTCTATCTTGGTACTCACTGTTCATCACAAAGTGCCTTGATCTATCCTAGTCTTCCTAGAGGACCTGCTTGAGTGTATCCTCTCAGTAGCTTATCCAATCGACAGCGTATGTTCATCACAGAACTGCCGATTTGACCTAGAAGACCAAACTTGCATTTTTTTAACACAAACGCGCTTGATTGACACAAACGCGCCTACAGACTGCACAAGCACGCCTGAAAAACACAGACGCGCCTGTAGGACATAGACGTGCCTAGGCGGTGCATAAACGCGACTATACATCGCAAACACCCCTACACATTGCAGACGCCCCTGCACAACGCAGACGCGCCCGCAATCGACGCAAACGCGGTTCCAGACATAGACGTGCCTGGCACCGACACAGACGCACCTGTCGGACACAGACGCACCTGGCACCGACGCAGACGCGGTTGCACGTTTTCAGACCTTTTTGGTACCCTATTCCTAAGCGCATTTATTGCTCTAACTAGCATGCATTAATGACAAAATTAAATGCGTCAAAGTATGAGGAGGTTTGGTGGTACTTACCGGCTCTCCTGCCTCTGCTGGCCTCTGAAATCGGCGAACGCGGTCGAATCTATGAGTGAAAGCCATCACTGCACTGACTGCTCCTGCTCTATTTTCGCTCTGCAATATGCTCTTGTGAATGTGTAGATGACAATGAGGATGTATTTTCCCCCGTGGTCTATCTTATAGACTACCCCTAGCCCTCGCCTTCGTTTCCCGAGTCAGTCTTCATTATCCCGTGACTCTGTCACTTTATCCGGTCAGTCCATTCTAGCCTTTCTTTCTTATCGACAAATTGTCTGCAATCTTTTTAGACATTTTCATCCAATCTCTCGAGGGGGCATATCATTCCCATTCTGGGGCAACTCTGTATCGGTTCATCTTATCTTCTTTGAAACAACGCGACAAGCCGCATTGTCTCAAAGAGGGGCAAAATGTAGACACCTAAAATTGTCCAGTCTAATTAAATAAATATTTTATTTATTTAATTATCTAAGCTTAATTCTTCTATTAATTAAATAAATACTTATTTATTTAATTAATTCATTTATCCTCTTCTAGCCTTATTTCTCATTTAAATAAATACATTTATTTATTTAAATTTTCATTTTCCTAAATTAAATAAATATCTTATTTATTTAATTGATCTCACTTCTTCTATTAATTAAATAAATCTTTATTTATTTAATTAATTCATTAGTCTTTTCTACACATGACACATGTCATTCATCTCTTAATTCTTACACTACCTACCACTTTCATTATTCTATTATTTCTTCTACCTACCCTCTAATCCTAGCCGACCTCCTTTTTACACCTCTCAATCTTATCCCTCCATTTCATATTGTATCTTCTATTTAAGGAGATGCCTTCTTCATTATCAAACCCTAATGGACAATTTGGAAGACTTGACTACACTACGATCCTACTTGCAACCACATTCCGTTCTTTGTTGAGCTCTTGTGCACATAAAATCTGAGAGAAAATATATCAAGCAAGATCAGTGGAGATAGGAAGAATGGAGATCAAAACCCTATTGGACGTGTGATGGTATAATCTTTGTGATTTCATTTGATTTGCATTGTCTTAGGTAATCGTCATATGTTATGGTGGATCTTTGTTGATTGTTAGGCTAGGGTTTTGTGGTTGAATCTATTTAGCCTTTCAATATTGTTATTATTGTTATCCATTTTCACCATATACAGGTAATATGCCAGTTAAATATCTTGGTATTCCTTTTTTTGTGGTGCCAACAAATTAGATTTATGGAAGGGTCTTATAGACAATTGTTTAAATAAAATGGAGGGATGGAAAAGTAGGTGGCTCTCTTTAGCTAGAAGAATTCTAATGTTAAGGTCTGTTATTTTTTACCATCATGATCTATTCTATGATGTGTTTAAAGATTCCCAGCAAGGTCATCAAGATAATTAACTATAGGAGAATTTTTTTTTGGAATTGAGCAAATGAGTAGGACAAAATCCTGTTAGTAGCTTGGGATAAAATTTGTAAGTTAAGGAACAAGGGTGGAGCTGGTTTGAGAGATTGGCACGTGATGAATGAGGCCCTTGAAGCCAAATTGGTTTGGAATCTCTGTTCCAATCGAAATCAACTTTGGGTAAGATTTATGAGAGAAAAATATCTTGACTCCTTGGAAGACCATCAAATATTCACAATCTGAAACCTGCCTAAAGGGTTAGCAATATGGACTTTCATTGTTAGTTGCAGGAGGGTTATAACTAATCATATCTCTTTGCAGATTAGAAATGGAGCAAAAGCTAAATTTTGGGAGCATTCTTGGCCGAGATTGATAGCTTTGAAAGAGATTGATGGGCTATAGGGGATCGAAGATCATCTATAGTCCCTATGGGGAGAAAGAGTTAGAGATTATGTAACGACCAAGGAAGGGGATTTTAGGGTTGAATGGATTTGGAAGGATTTTGCTACAACAAGGCTCTCAGATCAACAACAAAGTCTATTAAAGGAGGTACTAGATCAGTTGAAATTACTTTTGACAAGTAATGAAGATAAAATTATTTGGTGTGGGGCTTGAGATGGGAAATACTCTGTTAAATCATATTTTTAGTTTTTGGAAGGTAGGGATTTGGAGACTTCGAAGGTTAAGGAATTGTTTTGGAACAAGGATTGTTTGCCTAAAGCGAGGGGTTTTGCCTAGCTAGCTATTAAAGGTAGGATTTTGACAGGGGAGAGGAGGAAACGTCTTGATTTTGCTGGCCCATCCAAGTGCATGATGTGTGGGGGTGCTGAAGAATTTATTGATCACCTTCTCTTGCAATGTGAAGTTGCCTCAAGGCATTGGACCAATCTGAAAGAAAAAGTAAATTGGTATGGATGAATGCAAAATACTCTCAAAGGGGTCTTTTAAAGTTGGCCGATTCCTACAAATAAATCTACACTCTCAAGTATATGGATTTTGAGTCCCTCATTATTAATATGGGAAATATGGAAAGAGAGAAACCACAAAATAGTTTTGGACAAATGGGAGGAAGATAGAAGGCTAAAAGATAGAATAAATTTGGTAGTTGTGGAAGTTGTTGGGACTGCAACCTCCAACCTCATTCAATTGCTTTTCCATACATAGTGGAGGATGAAAGGATTCATAAGATGTGGCTAGGGATTAAGGTTAGACATGGAGCATGGACTGTGAAGCCCTATAGTATACAAGAGCAGTTACTTTCAGATTGGAAATCCCCCACAAAAGGTTGGCATAAGGTCAATTTCGATGGGGCAGCTAAATTTAATCATGAGCCCTCTGGAGTGGGTTTTGCCATTAGAAATGAGAAGGGTGAGATAGTTAAATATGGTGCCATGAGAATTAAGTCTCCAGAACCAATAAAGAGGCTGAAGTATATGCGACGCTTATAGCAATTAGGATAGCTCAAAATTTAGGTGTTAAAAATATACATTTGGAAGGGGATTCCTTGATCATAATTAAGGCATTAAAAATGGGGCAATAAGTGCGTGGCACTTGCAAGGTTATGTTTCTTTGATTTTAGAAGAGTTAATTTTTTTTTAGTAGTTTTAGGTGAGCCACATTAGAAGAGAGGGTAATAAGGAGGCTGATATGCTATCAAAATGGGCTGTAATTTTTGACCAGGAAAGAGATTTGAGACTAGATAATATTGAATGCTTTCTTAAATTGGAGGAAATTTTTGGAGATTGCGGGATCCTTTAGTTTTAGTATTTTTTTTTGGTAGTTTCTTATTAAAGCCAAAAAGCTATGATTGTGAGTTGAGAAGAATGACATTTACTAGGGAAGTCTTTTTTGATTCTGGTGTTTCAATGATGGAACATAATTTCTTAATGTGATTCTATTAAATGATGGCACCATAAAAAGTCGGCAGGGGCAGATTGAAAGGCTCATAGCTGATAGATGTAATGATAGTTTGAAGGATTGATGTAGATCACCTTACACATTAATCAATAAGGGAAGGGATCTTACACATGTGAATAGATTTAAAAGAGTTTTAATTAGTCAGGGAGGATGAAGATGTGATATAATATAGATCTTAAATGTGTGAAATGTAGATTTAAAAATCATTTATTTTTCAAGCTTTGAGCTTGAAGAAGTGTTTAAAGGTAGGGTGTCGAGACGCTTTATAGCACATAGATATTTTGTTTTTCTTTTTTGAGAAGAGGTGTGAATAGTTGGGTGAGATAGGGAAGCAATGGAAGATGATTTCACAGTAAGAACTAAGAAACAACAGAAGGGTTTTAAAGGGCCGATGAGCAAGGAGAGGATGCAAGGGCTTCGTAGATTTAAGGAAGACAAGACAGTGAATGATGCGTTAGGGGTCTTGGGTAATCTATTCATGGAGAACAAACAGAGATGGAGGGTAAATCTAGATATCATTTCCATGATCATTTCCTGGGATCTTGAGTTGGGTGAAGATACTGAAGTGGTTAAATGAGTTGCAACTTCACTCTTTAAGGAGGAGATGCTCGATGATTTGAATTTAATTTTAGAGTGGGTGATTCCAAGAGTAGGGTCACATTTTTTAGAAAGGATTGATGACAATGCAAAAGCTATAGAGTTGGGGATCGTTCCTTTTTTCAGGTGGGAGGGAAAAGTGGGTAAAGAAGCTTATGAACTAGATATTGCAAGAGCCTGAGAAAGTCTCAAATCGATCATTCGACATCATGAGCAGGAGGAGAACGAATTAATGCGAGCTTGGTTGAATGCGGTTATGAGACAGGGTCGCTCGAAGAACAGGGGTAGGGTGAGGTGAGACGATAGGCATCAAAGTGGAGCCTAAATCTAGAAGGTGATCAAGGAGTAAGAGTAAGGGTTTTTTTGAAAATGCAAACATAGGCAAGATGGCGACGATTTTTTGTGCTTCTTGTCATTTTAAAAATTTGTAGTGATCCAAGTTGTGTAAATCATATCTTAAGTTGGAAGATGGATCACAGTTTATGTAGTGCCAGAGCTTATCAAAACTCAGTTGTTAATAGGGGTTGGTGTTCTTTTTTGACTGTAGAAGGCGGGTTGTTTATAGTTTCTTTTTTGATATGGGAAAATATTTCTGCATGGGAAGACAAATTTTTTGTCCATAAAGGGGGCTAAGGTTGTTATTAAGTGCTTTTTTGTGCTTCTAGACTTATGGGATGCTTGAGATGTTTGGTGTAACGAAGATGTTATGTTTACTTATATATGTAATTTCTTCTTATGTAATAAAATCAAAACTATTATTACCGACCAAAAAAATAATTAAAAAATATATTTTTCACTAGATGAGAGAATCTTTTTCCAAAAGGGTATAATTTTTTTTTTCTAATAATAAATTTAGTAGACAAAAGGTGACACCGAATGAAAACTACCAAATTCAGTTATGTTGAACTTAAAAATATTATTACAAGAAAAATATACATCAAAATTTAATTTAATTTTTTTAACACTGCATATATGTGTCCTCTATTTGAAAGATTAAAATTAGAAAAAAATAAGTTTATTTTCATTTTGTTTGGTTCTGTCAACTAGAACCTCTGATTGTCAACATTTTTTAGCAATAAGAAATCTATCTTTGAATATATAAAACAAATATCAATTTAAAAAAAAAAAAAATTAAAAAATAACAAACATAAATTTTATTAATATTTCTATATTTGATCAGTTTACATCATTTTGAAATTCAATTTAGAAATGTCACTTCTATGTGGTCGAAGTTAAATAGTTTTAGTTGTGTGGGCCGCTTCCTTTATTGTTATGAGACTTTTTGCCATGAAAGAATTTGTAATAAAGGAATATATAAATTTCAAAGTAATTAAGAGACATTATTATAATGAAAGGGTGTGACTTTTGTAACCACCCTTGGGGTATTATTAAAAACCCGTAAATTAATAGAGAATGGGGGAGGAGGCACAAAGAAGAATACAAAGAAGGATAAATTGAAAGGATCACAAGAGAGGGGATATTTAAGGTCTGGTGGTTGGGCATTGGGAATTGGAGAAGGGGCATACAATGTGTGTCCAACTCGGGGTACATCGTACACTCGGGAGTGTCTTGGCCAGGGTTGTGTTTATTTCATGTTGTGAAGGCATGTGGGGCTCTCTCTAAGAATCGTGTCCTCTTGGAGTGCTTCCTTGCCTAAAAACCCTAGGCATGTAACTGATCCTTTGCATACCAAAAAGCAACCTCTCCTTGATTTACATATATGTATTTATCAATTTTTTTATATTTATTGCCCTAATGTTTCAGCGTTGCATATTATTATTATTAATGTTTTACTATTTGATTATTGATGTACATTAATGTTTATAAAAGTTCCTTCTTGAATATATTTTCTGCATAAATATATTTTATGTTTTTAATGTTTATTTAATATAATTTGTGAGTAACTTATCTATTATTACATTAAGTAAATTCCTTTTTCTAAATGTATTAAATATTGCATAAAAACCTTATAATAAATGATTAATAAATTACCTTACTTTTAAAACTATTTACATTGGGTGAAAATGTGAATCAAGGGTAGTTTCCAAACCATCACACCCTTTCGTAAAGGTCACCTTTAGTTGTCCTTTAATAATTATAATTATTCCTCTCTCTTAAGAGAGTTTGTCATAAACAATATTTATTAATATTTATTTAAACCAAAGGATTCTAAAAGGGTTATTTCATTACTTTATCTTCTCTTGGAGAAATAGTCACATAACATTTATAAAAGTGCAACACAACATTGTGCTTTTACCCATCCACTGTTGGGTTCTATTTCTGCATTTGCATTTCTATCTTTTGGTTTTGCAGGTTCAATTCCCTTCCCTTGTTTGGGTTTTATTTTTTCGCATCTGCGATCATAATCGATGTTTGTGTTCTTTGTTTCCATGTTTGCATTTTTGTCTTCCAGTTTTTGCAAGTTCGGTTCTGTTTTCGCGTTGACGTTTCATAATTCTGTGTCTATGTTGGGATTTTGCATCTGTGACTGGTATAGCTGTGTTTCTCTTTTTGTGTGTTTAGTTTTGATTTGATTGTAGGGTTTTTAGATCTTTTGTTTTCTTTAACCTCTTGCTTGGACTAATGAAGTGGTGCAGCTGTTCAAAAAGGAACAATATATTGTCGAAGGCCCCCTTTTCACGTTTGGATTTGGATTTTCTAAAATTACCCTAACTTGTGGGCTTGTAGGTGGGTTTTTTAATTTATCAAAACTACTAATCATTTGTTCTAGGGGTAATTTTAGTGCGTGTCTTTGCATTTCATTTCCTAGTCTAATTAGACTCACATGTTTTCATTGATCTTTTCTTTATTTGTTGAGGGTTAGTTAACTTGCTTGAAGTGTCTTATACCTTTGACATGCTTGTGTTTAGATTAGAACCCTAAAGGTGATAACAAAAGTATCCACTCCCTTCACCATCCATTAGATCTTATGTGTAAGAGAAATTGTTATTGTCTTTTAGAGGGTGTGTCTCCTGTCTCGTGAGAGGGAATGACCCAAGCAATATTTTGTTCTGGTTTGCTATAAAAGATTGTGGTTTTTGATGAAAGTCTCTTATCACCTGGTACCGATGTGTTATATCGACGAAAGTATCCCTTAGTACTTGTGAGGTGCGTAAAAAATTGAAAGGGCTGGGAGGCCTCATTAATTTGAGTGAACTGCCATATGTATAGCCACCAGATGCCCAAAAACATGACTAGACACCTTTAGATTAGTGGCCCACCCTATTTTAATTTAACATCGTGATAATTTTAGTGAAAGGGGATAGCTAGTTTCCCCCCCAAGATACTCACCATAAGGCTCCCATGAGATGAGACATAAATCCTTAGCTTAGTATAAGCTACTTGTAGATTTCTGTGGAGAGGGTGATAGGGTCATCCTTCTAGTTCCGGAGGCCCCTAGCTGTCTGCTCATGAAAAAGGCAAAGTTAGTGAAAACACCCCTCAAGGTGTCCCTACACTTTAACTGATGGAGATTCCAGGTTGTGGGTTGAATTTACCATCATGAGAACATTGACCTTATGTTAAAGAAGTGTTTGATGTGTTTTCAATTGTGCTAGACCCATGGAAATTAGGTTGATTCGACCTATTGGACATACACATTACGATCAAAATTTTGACAAAACACCTTCATACATTGCATCTTCATTGTTTGCTGTGTTTTCTTGCCACAAAACATTCAACAAAAAAGACCTGGTCATAATCATCAATTGAAAATTTTGGACAGATTAGAAAAATAGCAAGAAACTATGTTTGTGTCAAGAAACTGTGTCTGTGCATAACGAAATCGTGTCTGTGTCTCAGTGAAAAGAAACTATTGAAATATTAGAAAACATGTCTGTGTTGCCTAAAATTGTGTCTGTGTTAGGAAAGCACATTTGTATAGGACATAAGTGTGTTTGTGTTTTAGAGAGTAAAAATTGTCAGAGAAGCAGAAATCACGTATGGGTTTCCTAAAACTGTGTTTGTGTTGGAAAACTGTGTCTATGTAGGACAACACCACGTCTGTGATTCAGAGAAAAACTGCAAAATTGTCATCAACAAGAAAAATGAGCTTAAGTTTTGAGATAAAAAAGCTTATAAGGAATTTTACTATAAGGCTTCATTTTTTTAGTCAACCAGTCCTTACCAAGGCTTTTTCAATCATTTTCACTCATTTGCAATCCCTCATACACACCTTTCAAGATAGAGTCAAAAGGTTGCTTTGTTGTCCTATTCATATCTTGTAAACATACTGCAACATATAACTAGGTGCTTCTTGCATCAGATCTATCATCTTAGGGTCCCACTTGGTCCTCTTTAGTTAAGGTCAACTTACCTTATCAACATATCTATCACCTCTTTGGAAGCCACACCTCACTTTAGATCACTCAAATTTTGGATTTACATTTTTGGACATTGCAAGACAACCCTAGATTCTTTCCATCTCATATTCCTTCTTGGTTTTCCATAGTCTTCACATTTTCTTGCATCTCTCACTTTAGCCAATGTTTAGTTTATGGTTGAAACCCATTCACAAAGGTCTAGAAGAGAAGCCAAAGAAGCTCTAAGATCTCTTAACATGAGTACCTATGAGTTTGATGGAGATGAATTTTAGAACCCATTAGAGAATCACAGTAATATACCAGACAATGACAATGAGCACACCAATGAGATTTCCAATGACAATGACAATGCATCTATTACTTCAGTAGACATTGAAGAGACTATCATAGATCCAAGGTTAAATAGAATGGTTGAAGAAATCATGAGAAGATATAGACATTACTTCATTCAATTCATGACACAAAGTGGAACAGGACTACCTCATGATTTTGATATATCACAAATCTTAGAGGAGGATCCTAATCAAGTGAATCAAACAAATACAAATCCTAGAGAACACAATGGTGCTACTAGGAGAGAACGTTTCATTCCTGAGTCACCCTCATCCTTATTTCAAAAACCTGAAATTACCAACACTCATTCTCAAGCCAATTTTACTAGAGATTCTCACATGAACAACCCCATGGTCGACCTTTTGCATGGAGGAGAAATACACATGCTCATACCCATGATGACACCCATGATCATACCAATACATACAATTACACTCAAGGGAACATTCAAAATCATGACACAAGGAGACCCCATGTCAGATTTGGGGGCAATAACCAAGATCATTATTATGATACCTATTATCCTCATAGTCATGACATGTATCGACCTAGTATTAGTGCTCCTCATTATAATACCATACCAAGTGGTCCATATACTAGTTACAACTATAATCATCCTCCATATGAGCACATCTATGATCAATATCATCCATACATGCATTATATCCCTCCTCCTCCACCCAGTGGCTCAGGCATGGGACTAACTCAAAGAGAAAAGATACCACCTAATAATGACTTGCAACAACAAATAAAGGATTTGCAAAAACAAATGGTAGACATGAATACACCAAAGAAAGAATATACAATGAAAGACCTATGTCCTTATCCATTTGACAAAAGTATTCCAATGCATCTGTTTCCTCCACATTTTGTGACACCAAAATTTGATAAGTATAGAGGCAAGGGAGATCCTAAGGCACATATAAGAGATTTTTTTACAGCTTGCATTAAGGTAGTAAGAGAAGAAACATACTCTATGAGATTGTTCCCACAAAGTTTAGGTGGAGAGAATATGGAATGGTTCTCCCAACTCCCACTTGGAATTATGTTATGTAGTGATTTATCAGAAGCTTTCATACAACACTTCTCATACAATATTGAAACAGATTTGTCAGTGACTACTTTGTGCAATACCAAACAAAAAAAATGGAGTCTTTTTCTTCATTCTTACAGTGACAGAGAAGTCTTGCTAATCGATGCTCTTGTGATATTCCACAAAAACAAATGGTGGAAATGTTTACTGAAAATGTCAACAAGGATATTGGATATGAACTAAGAAAAGATTATTTGTCCACTTTTAAGGAAGTCATTGAAAAAGGATTGGCAGTTGAGAGAGTTCTTATTGAACAAGGAACCATTAAGATATTCAAGGATAACAAAGAAGAATCAAATGGTTAGATAAACCCCACTTTTGGAATAAGAACAAGAACACAATCAATGATGGGGTAGTAGATGCATATACAGTAAAACCAAAGATGACTTTCCTTGGTGCAAGTTCATCCAACTCAAATAATCAAGTGAATGCACAAAGGCCATGAAAGCCTCCAAGAAAATACACTCCATTGGAAGAGCCAATTGAGGCAAAATTTAAGAAATTGGCTGCAAAAAAGCTTATAATAATACCAGACAATCCACCTTATGAACTAAAAGTGAAACTTGCATGGTGGAATGATGATAAGTATTGTGAGTACCACAAGAGAAAAGGGCATAAGACTAGCAATTGTCATAGATTGAATAACATTATACAAGATCTTATTGACAAGGGCAACATAGAAGTTAATGGTCACACTTCCAATGAGGAACATGAAATGTTTAAGGAAACATTTCCTAAACATGATAAAGGAAAAGCCAAAATAGATAATCAAGCTAATTATACTAAGATGTCCTATGCTTATACTGTTAACCACATTTCAATGGACAATCATGTTTCTACTATTATTATAAAGGACAAAACTCTTGAAGGTCCTACCCAAAGGAGTAAAGTTTTTTTGAAAGGCATTGGACCATCATCATCACCAACCCTGGAATGTCATGTCATGAACCATTGAGGTAAAGTCACCTTGCAAGGTGTTCACCCATTTAAACACAACCTCATCATCTACCAAAAATGAGTATGATCTTGTAGACCAGTTAGGGAAGACACCCACCCTCATTTCCATCCTTGAGCATTTATGTATATCCCCTTCACATTAGTCTATTCTTGACAAAGCATTGAGAGAAACCTACATACCCACTAATCTTAATATGGACCAGTTTCAAGCTATGGTGGGATATCTTTCCACTCCATATTGCCTTACATTTACAAAAGCTAATGACACATCCATATGCCAACCACACAATTCACCTCTCCATATTAAAGCCTTTCTCCATAAAGCCACATCAAATGAGTCTTGATAGATGGAGGAGCAGGTTTAAACATTTGTACATTAAATACTATTAAATAATTGGGATACTTTGAACAAGCTATGGATTGAAGAAATAAAATCACTATCAAAGCATATGATGACGAAGAACACTCATCGAAAGGAACAATCACCTTACCTTTAAGTGTTGGGCTAGTTACAAAGGATGTGGTTTGTCAAGTCCTTGATTTAGATTTCATATACAATATACTTTTGGGACATCCATGTATTCATGAGATGAGAGTAGTACCTTCAACATATCAACAATGTATCAAATTTCCTCACAATGGAGTAGAAGTGATAGTCAAAGGTGATCCAAATCCATTCATATATTGCAATAACCTGCAACAAAGATTAGAGACAATAATTCCAATTAATAGAGAAGCAAATCCATCATCAACATATGTTGATCAAGAGTCACTAAAACCTTCTATGTCAAAGCAAGGAGAGCTCAAAGGCAAATATAAGGAAAATTTCATGGGAGAGTATACTTTGAATCAAACCATGTATTTAAGACAAATAATGGATTCTCCTAACGATTATGGATGACCATGAAATCCTTCTAAAAAAGTATCAACAATCACAATAAAATAGGATCCCACTACATTCCAAAAATACCCAGTGAGATGGAAGAAGAGGACCTTCACAAAATGCTTTATAAAGAATCTAGAGAGGAATCTACACAAGGTCACATCAAAATACCATGTGCGAATTATGGAAAATGTTTCAAGTTCTTGCAAAAATTTGGATATGATGATAAAGGCCCTCTTGGGTTACAAGAGAAAGTAATTGTTGAGCTATTGCAACCAGATCTAGTACCAAAGAAGCAACACACCAAAGAACTTGGTTTTAGATCCTTAATATTACGCAGACTTGGTTCTAAAAAAGCCTTACAAATCATAGATTCTACCTCCACTAAAGACCAAAAACAAGAGAAGAATTATTCCATGGACTCTAATGAATGGGAATGGGGTTCAGATAAGTCATCTAGCTATTATGACCTCACAAAAACATTTAGAGAACTAGGTGAACCCACTACAGAATAAGAGTTTAACAAAAAGTTCAAAGTTGGCCAAGAAACTTTATCAGATTCTTCACCTCAAGAAGAGAAAGATAGTGGAGAACCATGGATAAAAACATTTTGGGATCCCAAATCCTCTACATCTCTAGGTTCTAGGTCAAGGCCATGAAGAGTGAAGACTCCTGTTGTTGAGTGTCCCTCTAGTAATGTTGATTTGGATTCATTTACAATCAATACTGATGAGGAGAGTACTAGTGATGATCCTGATGATTGCATTGAAATACCTAAAGATTCTTGTGTCTTTACTCTCACACCCATTGACTTTGAAAACACCAATGGACTTCCCCTCATTCATCCACAAATCATTGATTGGTACCAACAAGGCCCTTTACAACTTGACACATTCCAAAATGATGATGAATTATTGATTATCTTGGCATACAAGACGATCTTCCATTGGGGGGACCATAAAGAAAGATACATCATAGAACTCAATAGCATGGCACACTTTGGAGAGGATGCCAAATCTTCCAGTCGCAAAACTATAAAAATAAAAACAAATCACGGGTCTTATGGTGAAAAGAACATTGTGGTGCTGTATGACCCCAAAAAAGTAAAATGAAAGGACATTTTCAAGGTGAAAACCTCTTTGAGGCACCAGAGGATCAAAGGTTTGACACCCTTCCCATGACATCATATGAAGAAAAATCATCAATGTTGGTGGAGGAAACTATCAAGACAAACATTAGCAAAAAGGAGACACCACATAACATCTTCTTGGCATAGTCTTTGATAGAAAATGAAAGATTGAAGTTCATAAATTTCTTTACTGAACAACAAATCAGCTTTGCATGGTCATATGCTGATATGCTGAGATTGGATCCTAATTTAGTAATGCACCATTTGACAGTTACTCTAGGAGCTAAACTGGTAAAGCAAAAATTAAGAAAGATGCATCCGTAGATGGCATTATTAGTCAAAGTGGAACTAGAGAAATTATTAGATGTTGGATTCATTAAACCAATTGACTACCCCGAGTGGATTTCTAATTTGGTACTTGTCAGCAAACCAAATCGTAGCATCAAAATATGTACGGACTTCAAAGACATCAATAAGGCTTCTCCTAAAGATGATTTTCCACTACTGAACATCGATTTGATAGTATATCTTAGAACAAGTCATGCAATGTTGTCCTTGTAGCGTCGTAAATTATTCACTCTTGCTAGGGTGGTACAATTCCACACTTAGTTTAGCACTTGCCTTAGTGTGTTTGCATCTTGAATTGTAATTTCCCTTTAAGATTTTAATTAATTAATTTAATTATCTAAATTCATATTTCATCACTCCCCACATCATAAATTTGGGACCTTTACTGTAAGTGTGCCCCTTTTTATTGTATTCCTCCAATAAATCATTAAATTATAAACCCTCATTATGTCTTATTTTGGCCTTTAAGGCCCGATTTTGCATATCAAACATATCAAAATCAGCTGTAACTTTGGGATTCACTCTAATATCATCATATCTAACGGCCCTGAAAATTTGGTGAAAATTTGGTTGGACCGTGCATAAGTTATGCACGGTCCCCGACATTTTTCCTAAAATTTTGGGAGCATAGTTCTATGATATTATAATGCTTAACCCCAAGAAATTGGTGGAAAATTCAATCTCTAAGTTGGCCTAAAGTCGAAATTAAGGTCCAACATTCCATATATAAGAACTTCTCTTTCTTCATTTGAAGGCAAGTAAAAAAAAAGGAAGATCACGAGTTTAATCAATCAAGTTGGAGCAATTTTGAAGGAGCCTTCTATGTAGTGAAAGAGAAGCTTATGTGGAGTCTTCAACAAAAATCATCAAGTATTCATCAAGCATTCATCATCAATTAGGATCCTTGAAGACATTGAGGAATAATAAGAGATCAAGTGGCTTATATCTCTCCCTTGGGGATTGGTATGGTTTCATGTTATTTTCATGTCTTTGCATGAGCTTATTTACACTCATTTTCACATTTACATTCATTATTTAGATACTTTAGCACCTTTGATTTAGAGCATTCTCATTTATATTTACATGCATTTAGGGTTTACTCTCCAAAGTGTAGGGTAGCTCTAGTTTCTTATCTTTCTCATTTAGGATCTTGCATACACACAAGGTTATAGCACACACATTTTTAATAAATTATTGGCTATTTGTGGAGGTGGAAATCACCTAAACAAGGGTTTTGACCAAGGAAAATCCCTATATAACCACCTGAACCCCCTTTTTCAGTTGCAGGTGTAGGTACAAGTTCCCAAAAGACTTTCAAGACTACTAAAAGGCACAAGGATTGTCTTGAGGTTGCAGATCTATCCCAAAATAATTAGGGAAAGGGGTTGTGGCACCCTTTTCCATCCTAGGACAGGGGCATGGCACCCTTTTCCCCCCACTTTCAGGTGAAATTTGGCAGGTTTAGGGCTTAGAACATCAAGATTGTAGTCTCTCAGTTACAACTTCCTGTTTGCAGAATCAGGACAAGGGCGTGGCACCCCTATCCCAGGAAGTTTGAATTAGTTTTTGGTGTCAAGTACATGTTGAAATTCCTCTACCTTCTCTTCTTTCAGTATCTCAGTTTCAGTCCTGCAAGTTTCTGCATTTTCAGTTCATATATGCTTCATTGTTCATCACCTAGTCTAGTTGATCAATCACACCCTATTTTTCACATCTTCTCTTCATATACAACAAGAGGAATAAAAAACCTAAGAGATAATCCTTGGCTCTCTCTTTCTCAAAAGAAGTAGCTAAATTGATCTATCTCCCTAGGCTCTTTCGTATTCCCAATGTGTTGGCAAAAGTGGGATTAGGTCCCAGTCACTCAATCTTGCTTTTTCCCCTCCACATTTTGGTGAACCTGACATGAATCCAATCTTATTTAATTTTGATTTATGTGTTTTTTCTATTTCAAATTCAAATTTATATTTGCAAGTTTCAATTCCTTGCAAATTAAAAAAATTTAGGGGTCAATTTTGTTAAAACCCTAATTTTTCAATTCAAAATTGAACTTGTGGATAGCTTAATTTGGATCATTAATTTCATATCTGATTTAGGAACACATTTCACTCATATATTTCATTTTCTAGATCAACATTTAGAGTGGTCACATTGGTTAAAATTGAACATTTCCTTCTATTTTGCATATGTTATCATTTGAAAGAGGAAAATTGTTGTCATGATGCATTCATTTCATAAATGTGATAATGGGTTAGCTTCCCTTGCTTCAATTTTTCCATCTCTGAAAGAACCTCCTCCTATCCATGACAACATTTTAGTGCCTAAAAGAGTTGTTACCAACCCCTTCAAAACTCTCCCATGCTCTAAGGCTGAAGATTTGAAGAGTGAACTTGACAATTCTCCTAAATGTGCCCTTCCCATCTAGCTATCTTAACAGAAGAGGATGATATCATAAACAGTTTTCTTAGTGTTACTTTACCTTCTTTACATGATGCCTCTCTAAGTGAAAAGTTATTGATGGACATTGACTTATCTTCTCCTAAATTTGGTCTTACCAATGGGGGCATGTTAGTGCAACAAGAGGTTATGAGCACTTCTTTCAAAGATCTCCTTCCTAAGCATGAATACTTAGAGAAAGATGTTCATATCCATCCTAAGGAATACTCCCCTTATGAGGATCATTTTGTGCAAGAAGATGGTATTGTCCCTACTTTTCCTAGTGATGGCATTTCCTCTTTTGACTTCAACAAAATTCCCATTAGAGATGATGCATTAATGAAAAATCTTCTCCTTGCCCTGAAGCTTGTCTTACCCATAAAGATGCCTTAGAAAAAGAAGATAAAATCATAATCAATTTCCTTAATTATTGTTAGAGTAATTGGGTCTTTACTTGATTAATTAAACAATATTTGTTTAATTCTTTAAGCTCCCTATTGTCTTTTTACACTTAAGCTAACTTTAGGTGCATAATAATTAATTCTTTTATTAATTATTATGTGCAAGCCTAGGTTTTCCATTTTAAAGTTTCTTTACCTATTAGAGGTTATTTTTCTTTTCTTTGTATCATTATGACATTACACACTTTGGTGAATATTGAGCTCTCATCTTTGAGCATATTTTTCTATGTTTTTGTCTTTCAGATTATTTGCTTCCTTGCTTCTCCTTGTAACAGATTATTCAGCTTGCAGAAGATCTTCAGGCTCATGTGGTGTTGTATTTTCTCAACTCCAACATGGTATCAGAGGTCAGATCTGCAACTATCTGTTCTTGCTTTTGAAAATTTTTGCATTGGAAGCAGATCTGGGGTTTCAGGCAGTTTTTTTTTGTATGCGTAGGGATAGGCCTTTTTTTTTAGAACTTTGGGCCTAAACGGACCTCACCATCGTGCTCAGAAGGCCCAAAAACTCATATAGTCATATAAAATTTGTCTATTTTTGTCTCCTGAGCGTCTGGGTGAATTTTTTCTCCAAAACCAGGCCATATGACTCTGGCACGCAAATCGAGAAAAAAAATTTCAAAAAAAAATATTTTGCCTTTTTACGGCATGCAGGCCGGATTTTTGATTTTTTTTTAAACATCATTAAAAAATCAAAAGTTCACAAAAAGGAGGAAAAGCAAAGTTTTTTACAAAAGAAAAACTTTTTTGGGGGTGTAAGTTTACTCAGGGTACCGGACTTGACAGTCCGGCCCCACTGGCCCCCGCCGACACCGCCTTGCGACCCCGCCGCTAGCTACCCCCTACGACCCTTGCCACCGATACCGTACTGCCGCTGCGCACTGCTACTCTCGCCTTCCGGCCACAGTGCCACTCCTCACTCCGCTTAGCTGACCCAACTCCTCTGGCTCGCCCGCAGCGTTGCCAGCACTCCTCCTGCCGCTCCTCCTCGGAGCCCCGCCGGAGCGCCACCTCCTCCTGGTTCCTCCATCAGACCACCACCCTCTAGCCTTTTTAAGGGGGGGTTCATTTTTTGGTTGTATCTTGGGAATCCAGAGTCATTTTTTGGAAAACGAATAGGCATTGGAAAGCTGGTTCCGAGCCGGACGTCGTGGTGTTGGATTTTTTTTTCTGAATCTGCTGTTTGACTATAATTTTTTCCAATCAATGTCAGGCCTCTTTTCTGCACTTCTGGGGCTGTAGAATGGGCAAACGGACTCCGTTTTTCAAAAATGAATAGGCGTTGGAAATCTCTCAGCATGATCTATTCAAATTTGTGATATTTTTTCTCATAATTTTTATCAGGTACATGAGATATGAGTTTGAAGTTTTTTTGCTTATACACTACTTCCTTCTCATCAGTATGTACTAGAGTTTGGGTTTATCTATTGTGGGGGGGTGTTTTTTCTTGCTTTATGTCATTTATATCAGAAATACAGAACACAAAAACTCTAAAAAACAAACAAACCCTTCTACATCTTCTGTCTATTCTGAAAGATCACATAATAAAAAAAATCAACAAGCAGGTGCAGGTGTATAGTTTTGTTCTCATGACAGATCCTTCAGTTGAGTTGTTGACTTCCCACAACTATCACACTTGGAAGCCCCACATCATGAGGCATCTCAGGGCACGGGGTTTGTGGTCTTGTTTGGATGAGGTTCAACATGTATTGCAGTGCCCTTATGAGCTTCTTCAACACAGGAAGAAGATGGATGAGGCCATGGGTTTGCTCTCCTTGCATGTCTCCGACAGTCTTCTGTTTCACCTTGATGAGTTGCTCACTCCTCAGGCTATGTGGTTGAAGTTTGATTCTCTCTTTGAGAGGGTTAATGAGATTCAGACATTATAGATTGAGGCAGAGTTGGTTTCTTTGTCCCCTGATTCCTTTCCCACCATTGAGGATTTTTTGAACAAGTTCAAGACTACTCGATCTATTCTTCAAGGATGTGGAAAGATCAAGACAGACACATAGTGCATTCATTTGATTCTTTCAAAGCTTTGGGGTCATTTTTTAGTTTTTTGCCTCTTCTTTCTACTCTACCATGGATGGCTTGGGTGCTTGTTTCAACATGCTTACCTTTGATATCTTTTGTGAGCATTTGCCTCATGAGCAGTCTCATCTTTCTTAGCCGGATATGCTTTCAGGATCCAAGAACAAAGAATTGTTTTCTCAGTCCTCTAAGGAGAAACAAAAGCAGAAACCGAAGCTGAAGAAGCCTTTTGTAGGTAGTGAGCATTCCTCCAAGCCTGCTTCTAAGTCTGAATCTAAACCACCATTTCCTCCCAAGCATGAGAAATCTTCACAGTCTGGTGAGTCTTCTTCCAAGACTAAGAAGATTTAGGAGATACTTGTAGTTTTTGTGGCAAGGAAGGACATCTTGTTTCCAGGTGTTGGAAATGTTTAGAGGCTTTAGAGGATGCCATGCAACAACATCACATCTCCTCACCTCAGGCATCTTCTCCTTCCATAGGGAAAGGTCATGCTCTCACTGCTTGAGCTTCGACCTATGGGTCCACATGGATACTAGATTCTGGTGCTTCTCACCATATGACTCACACTTAGCAGTTGGTTACTTCTCTTGCCTCTTGTGGTACTTCACAGATTGCAGCGGGTGACTTAGTTCAGCTTTCAGTCTTGGGTTCAGGTTCTGTCTCATTGGATGGGGGTACTCTGCAGGATGTTTTGGTTGTTCCTGACATCTCGACGAACCTCCTATCCATTTATCAGATTTTCCACTCTGGCTTTGGTAAGACAATCAAGTTCTCACCACATGATGTGGTTATTCGAGACCTCCATGATTTTGATTTAGTTGTTGCTACTGGGAGTGTTGATACTACTTCTCGTCTGTACATATTTGATGGATTTGAGCCCTCTATGGGTGCTAGTTTGTCTCTTATAGAACATGAAGATTCAATGAGTAAGCTTTGGCATGAGTGATAGTTCTGATACTTAATGTAAAGTACAGATGCCAATAGCTAACAAGATGAGAGGGGGGGGTGAATCATACAAACTTAATCTTCCATAAAATCAACAGATTCAACCTCGGTAACTTATACTTCAGCAATATAACCAAAACTGCTAAACATGCAAACTCATAAACACATAAACATCATAACACTCATAACACTAGATTTAACGTGGAAACCCAAATAGGGAAAAACCACTGTGGGATTTCGGACCCACTAAGAAATATACTCTTCTAGAGTATGCTCATTTAAAAGCAAACCTTGTTAAAGATTACAAACACATTGCTAGATGTGACCCGGTTAAGGGATTTCCCTCAGATATGTTAGGATCTTCACTTTGTTAGAAGTGACCTTGTTAAAGGATTTCAAACACTCAACTAGGATGTTACCTTGCTAGAGGGTTTACAAATAAGACTGTTAAATCTACTCGGTTAAGAGATTTTCTGTCACTTACAAAATAACAGTAATAAAAATCTATCTGCAACTTCACATCTAAAATGCTAAAGAAGATTCTTATTTGCTCAAAACAATCTAGTCATAAGACTTATCTTGTCCCTCTGCTGGGCTCTCTACTCTGTTATTCAAATAGGTCTTCAAGCTTCTGTGCTCAGTAATCACTATGTAGCATCCCCTATGCATACACTTGCCCGCATACATTGTTTATCAACAATTCCTTATTTATAAATAGTTGCTAACCACTAAATCTCCTTGATCACATTTCCCATGATCAATCTTAGCCATTAGATCTTCAAAATTGACCAGGTTCAATGTATCCTTTCGATCTGAAAATGTTTTACCTTGCCTCAGGACTTGCAGTCCTTTCTTGGAACTTGCACAAGGTTATTGCGGTTCAATCTGCACTGTAGATCTTCCTACCGATTTTCCTTTGCCATAGATCCTTAACAAACTTCATGCATGACATATCAATCATTTATACATCTCCAGCTAATCATTGACTTCATTAAATAATGCTTTTATCCATCCAATGCGCACTCTAATAACTCGGTTACAACTCGGTAAATACTAAACTTTACTCGGTAGACATTCCGCCTTCATGAACCGATATCAAGAACCTTAGGGTTTACCGACTAGGTTCCTTAGGGTTTACCGACTAGGTTCTTTGCTCGGTGACATAGTATAGTATTAACCTTACAATCAACAACATATGTAGGATATTAAAACAATCTAAACATCATGATCTCATCATTGTCTTACTCGGTAATAGTTGCCCATTGAATAACTTATTTCTACTCTTATTCATCACATTCTTTCTGTGTCTTTTACCGACATCTTAATTCTCTTCAAATCAATATTCTCAAGATATGGCAACATCATACTAAATCAGATAATCAATTTCTTGACATCAATGAAAAAATAATGTTATAAAGATAGTTATCATCCTTCTTCAGTTATATCAATAATCTTCAACAACCTTCTCAATATCCTTAATGAATATCAACAATCTCTTGATATTGAAATGCCAACAATCTTTCTTACTGTAATGCCAACAATCTCCCCCTTTGGCATTGATGGCAAAACCAACAATTAAATGGCAATACCAACAAGATATTCAAATTCATTTGGATTCAGATTGCTGTTAGACTTCTCATGTTATCCTTGAGCTGTTAACATCTTCTAAAGTCTTCTCCCTTTTCAATCTTCTCCCCCTATCATTATTCTTCTTTTATTCATCATTCAGGGCTTTACCATTCAGTCAACCATTTAGTCTTCCAACCATTTAGTCTTCTTCCCCTTTGACAACAATGCCAAAAAGTAAAAGAACTAAATCATGATTACTTCCTCTGTGAAGTGATTTGCCTTGCTGTGTATCATCTCAATCTTGGTCAGAGCAACTTATCTCTATTCACTATTTCCTGCACAACTTTAGAAAACCTTCTAAAGTGCATAAATCAGCATCAATCCACACATAATATTCTATAGATTCATCAAATTTATGCTTTCACCAAACTCTATCAGTGAGTAGAAGATAGGGGTAGGACCCCTAACTTGCTTCTGAGATACTCAAAGTGTCCCTTGGCAATGGCTTTGTGAAGATGTTTGCTAATTGCTCCTTTGAACTGATATATTCCAGCACAACTTTCTTCTCTTGAACTTCTTCTCTGAGATAATGATACTTTATAGATATATGCTTTGTCTTAGAGTGCCTTACTGGATTCTTTGAAATGTTAATGGCACTAGTATTATCACAGAATATAGTTACTGGCTCGGTAACTTTCTCATTTATACCTTCCAATAGTTGTTTGATCCATGCTATATTGGTACAATTCAATGCTGCAACAACATATTCAGATTTTGCAGTTGACTATGAGATACATCCTTGTTTCTTGCTAAGCCAACTCACTAGTCTTTCTCCAAAAAAGAAAGATCCACCACTTGTGCTTTTCCTATCATCTATGTTGCCTGCCCAATCAACATCAGTATAAACTTTTAAATCAAAATCATTCTTCTTTTCATATACTAAGCCATAATCTTCAGTGCCTTTCAAGTATCTGAAAATTCTCTTGATTGCTGTCATATGTGTTTCCTTGGGATCTGTAGATAATCTTGCTACAATACCTACTGCATGTGCTATATCCGGTCTACTATGCACAACATATTGCAATTTTCCAATCATAGATCGGTAAAGTGTCTCATCAACAGATGTAGATTCATCATTCTTTGATAATTTACAATTAGTAGTCATAGGAGTACTTACTGGTTTAGAATCCTCCATTCCAAATTTCTTCAAGATTTCCTTTATGTACTTGGATTGAGTAATAAAAATCTCATCTTTCATTTGCAGTATCTATAAACCTATAAAATACTTTATCTCACCGATTAGTGACATCTCAAATTCTTTGCTCATTTCATTTCCAAAGTTCTTGCATAAAGAGTCATTACCACAAAATATAATATCATCAACAAATATGGCTGAGATCAGTATTCCATTGTCCTCATCATTCTTCATGTACATGTTGTTGTTTTCACTTGTCCTTAGAAAACCAATCTTGATTAAGTAAGAGTGCAATCTTTCATACCATGCTCTAGGTGCTTGTTTCAGACCATATAAAGCTTTGTTCAGTTTGCATACCTGATCTTTACTGTTGTCTTCAACAAATCCTTCAGGTTGTTCAATGTAAACTTCTTCTTCTAGTATACCATTAAAAAATGCAGATTTAACATCCATTTGATATACCTTGAAATTTTTGAAAGCAACATATTCGAACAATGTTCTTACTCCTTCAAGTCTAGCCACAGGTGCAAAAGTCTCACCATAATCTATTCCTTCTTCTTGAGCATAACCTTTGCAAACTAGTCTTGCTTTGTTGCGAATGACCTCACCTTTTTCATTTAGCTTGTTTCTGAAAATCCACTTAGTATCGATTACATTTTTGTTCTTTGGTCTTGGGATCAGTGTCCATGTTTCATTCTTCTTGATTTGATCAATCTCTTCTGTTATCCAATCTTCACTGTTAAATGCCTCTTTCACTATTCTCAGTTCAAATTCAGATATTAGACATGTGTTCTGTCTCAATTTGTTCCTTGTCATCACTGGATCATCCTTATCTCCTATAATCTGACTTGATGCATGATGTCTTCTGACATATTTGGCTAATATAGGCTCGGTAGGTTCTGTATGATCTTCTTCATCACTCAGTAACTGGACATTATCTTCATTTTCTTTAGTAGCTTTCTCGGTAGGACTTCTCAGTTGAACATACACAAATTCTTCATAATCTTCTGGTTTTTTGGAATTTCCTTCATCATTTCTTTTTGAAAATTCATCAATTTTCACATTTTCGCTTTCCATTATTTTGTTAGATGATTTGATTAGACATTTAAATGCTTTACTTCTAGAAGAATAACCAAGAAATGTTCCTTCTTCACTTTTCTGATCAAACTTTCCATTTTTGTCATCTTTGTGAACATGGCATCTACTTCCAAAGATTTTAAAATAACTTACATTAGGTTTCTTGTCATACCAGATCTCATATGGTGTCTTCATAGTTCCTTTCTTCAATTGAACTCGGTTCAGGGTGTAAACTGCAGTGCTGATTGCTTCTCTCCAAAATGTTTGAGGTACCCTCTTTTCTATCATCAGGGTTTTGGCACAATCCACAATTGATCTATTTCTTCTCTTGGCTATCCCATTTTGCTGAGGTGTTCTCGGTACAGATACTTGCCTCTTTATACCATGATTATTGCAGAATAAGTTAAATTCATCAGAAGTGAACTCTCCTCCTCTATCAGATCTAAGACATTTCATTTGTCTTCCTGTTTCATTTTCAACTCTTGCCTTGTACCATTTAAACGTTTGAAAAGCTTCTGATTTTTCTTTTAAAAACATGACTAACATCATCCTTGAGTAATCATCCACAAATAATATGAAATACTTATCACCATAATAACTTTGAACTTTCATAGGACCACAAGGATTAGTATGTACTAGATCTAAGATTCCTTTAGAAGTGTAGGACTTACTTGTAAAACTTGATCTTGTCATCTTACCCATCTGACATCCTCGACACATAGCATTCTAAGGTTTTTCAAGACTCGATAGACCTCTTACTCGGTGCTTCTTACTTATTTTGATCAGATTATCAAAATTTACATGACAAAACCTTTTATGCCATAACTAGGTATCATCTATCTTTGCATAAAGACACTTGTTCCGAGTTGAGTCAAAATGAAATGTATTACCTTTTGTTTGTGTCCCGATAGCAGCTAACTTTCCATGCTTGTCATGAACTTTGACAATTCCTTTCTGAAATTCTATTCGATATCCTGTATTATTTAGTTGTGCTACACTCAACAAATTGTATTTCAATCCTTCAACCTAGTATACATCATCACATTTAGCATTGTCAAGAAGTGATATAGATCCTTTACCTTTCACCGGACATGGTGCATCATTACCAAATCTTACATAGCCTCCATCATAGTCTTCTAATTTAACAAACTTGTGTTTATCACCTGTCATATGATGTGAGCATCCACTGTTTATGATCCAAGAATCATTATTATTTATGTGAGATATTAGAGCGTTTTCTTCATACCTTTCTTCATCAAATCCATCCTTAATAGCCACATAAACAACTTCCTTAGTATCAGTTTCATCATATTTTTCATCGTTAGATTCCTCATCAGCTACTAGACATGTCTTTCTATCTCTCCTTCTGAAGTCTCGGTGTCCTCTGTATTGGTAGTCTTTCTACCTATTATATCAGTATTCTCTCTTTTCACTAGATTCTTTGTCAGGGCAGTTAGAAGCCATATGTCCTATCTTATCATAATTGAAACATTTTAAAGGTAGCTTCCCTTTATACTTACCTTTTCCTCTCGGTAACCTTCTAGCTAATAATGCTTCAAACTCTTCTTGCTTCTTGATTTCCTCATATAGTTTGTGCACTTCTTCCATGTTCTTATGAAATCTTTCACTTGCTCCACTGTGATTCCCTTCAGAGGACTTACTCATTCTATCATTGTAATCATCAGATTCACTAATATGAAAAGAACTGAATGCAGATTCAACTTTATTTACCGAAGACCCACTGTTATAAAAATTACTTAACTCAAATGCATGTAGCTTACCAATAGTAATATCCAAAGAAACTGGCATGTTAGGTACAAACCTCAATTCATTGATTACAAAGACTCGAATAGCATAAGCTGGTAGAAGGGTTCTCAACAATTTACTTGTTATATCCTTTTCTTCAATAGTTCCACCTGCTCCTTTAATTTGATTGACAATCTCCTTTAGTCTTGTACTGTATTGGGTTATGTTCTCAGCTTCATTCATTCTCATGGATTCAAGTTGTCCTCTTAGACTATCTACTTTTGCTCTTTGAACATGTTCATCACCTCCATACACAGATATGAGCTTAGTCCACATTGCTTTTGCATCATTACAACCTTCTAGATCATTAAACTCTGAGTTGGTCAATGCTAATGTTATTTCAATCATAGTTTGAATGTGTTCTTGCTTTGCCTTTATCTCTTCCAAGGTCATAGGGTTGGTGCTCGGTGCAATGTAATCATTCTCCAGATAATATGTTGCATATTCTCCAATTCCTGATAAATGCAGCTTCATCCTTTTCTGTCATGTGAAGAAACTTGACATGTTTAGCTTCGGTGCATCCCTTTTATACATCTTCGGATCTTTGCCTCAAGCACCTTTAAACTTTTCTTCCAGAGTCCAAATCTCTAATACCAATTGATAGTTCTGATACTTAATGTAAAGTACAGATGCCAATAGCTAACAAGATGAGAGGGGGGGGGTGGGTGAATCATACAAACTTAATCTTCCATAAAATCAATAGATTCAACTTCAGTAACTTATGCTTCAACAATATAAACAAAACTGCTAAACATGCAAACTCATAAACACATAAACATCATAACAATCATAACACCAGATTTAACGTGGAAACCCAAATAGGGAAAAACCATTGTGGGATTTTAGACCCACTAAGAAATATACTCTTCTAGAGTATGCTCGGTTAAAAGAAAATCCTATTAAAGATTACAAACACATTGCTATATGTGACCCGGTTAAGGGATTTCCCTTAGATCTGTTAGGATATTCACTTTGTTAGAAGTGACTTTGTTAAAACACTCAACTAGGATGTTACCTTGCTAGAGGGTTTACTAATAAGACTGTTAAGTCTACTCAGTTAAGAGATTTTCTATCACTTACAAAATAATAGTAATAAAAATCTATCTGCAACTTCACATCTAAATGCTAAAGCAGGTTCTTATTCGCTCAAAATAATCTAGTCATAAGACTTATCTTGTCCCTCTGCTGGGCTCTCTACTCTATTATTCAAACAGATCTTCAAGCTTTTGTGCTCGGTAATCACTATGTAGCATCCTCTGTGCATACACTTGCCCGCATACATTGTTTATCAACATTTCCTTATTTATAAACAGTTGCTAACCGCTAAATCTCCTTGATCAAATTTCCCATGATCAATCTTAGCCATCAGATCTTCAAACTTGACCCGGTTCAATGTATCCTTTCGATCTGAAAAATGTTTTACCTTGCCTCGGGACTTGCAGTCATTTCTTGGAACTTGCACAAGGTTATTGCGGTTCAATCTGTGCTATAGATCTTCCTGCCAATTTTCCTTTGCCATAGATCCTTAACAAACTTCATGCATGACATACCAATCATTTATACATGTCCAGCTAATCATTGTCGTTAATTAAATAATGCTTTTATCCATCCAATGCGCACTGTCATAACTCGGTTACAACTCGGTAAATACTAGACTTTACTCGGTAGACATTCCGCCTTCATTAACCGATATCGATAACCTTAGGGTTTACCAACTAGGTTCCTTAGGGTTTACCGACAAGGTTCTTTGCTCGGTGACATAGTATAGTATTAACCTTACAATCAACAACATATGTAGGATATCAAAACAATCTAAACATCATGATCTCATCATTCTCTAACTCGGTAATAGTTTCCCATTGAATAACTTATTTCTCCTCTTATTCATCACATTCTTTCTGTGTCTTTTACCGACATCTTAATTCTCTTCAAATCAATCTTCTCAAGATATGGCAACATCATACTGAATCAGATAATCAATTTCTTGACATCAATGACAAAATAATGTTATAAAGATAGTTATCATCCTTCTTCAGTTATATCAATAATCTTCAACAACCTTCTCAATATCTTTAATGAATATCAACAATCTCCTGATATTGAAATGCCAACAATCTTTCTTACTGTAATGCCAACAATGAGCTCTTGGGCCATGTCAATTTCAGACATCTTCGGCAGATGAGTACACAGGCACTTGTTCTTGGGGTCCCACAGATTTCCTGCACTGATGGTGTTTGTCATGGTTGTGTGCTTGGCAAGCATCACAAAGATCCCTTTCCGAAGGGAAGAGCCCCTCGTGCTTTGGCACCCTTGGAGTTGATTCACAGTGATCTCATGTCATTTCTCACTCCTTTTTATCGGGCCAAGTATGTGCTCACTTTTATTGATGACTTCTCCAGACGCACATGGGTATACTTTCTTATGTACAAGTCTGATGTCTTTGATTTGTTTTGAATCTTCAAGACATTTATTGAGAAGCAGCCAGGTTGTTCTATTCGGTGAATACATACCGATAATGGGGGGGGAGTATGTGAATCAGGCTTTTAGAGATTTTTTCACTGAGCATGGTTTGCAGCATCAGTTTACTATTCCCTACACCCCTCAGTAGAATGGTGTCACTGAGCGCGAGAACAGAACCTTACAGGAGATGACAAATTGTATGATTCAGTCCAGGTCCATGGATTAGTTTTTTTGGGCTGAGGTAGTCAATTGTGCCAACTATATTCAGAATCGGATGCCTCACAAGGCTATTTGACATATGACTCCTTAGGAGGCTTGGTCTCATGACAAGCCTGATGTTTCTTTTTTCCGAGTGTTTGGCAGTGAGGCATGGTCTTTTATTCTTGATGCTCAGAGGAAAGCCATGGAGCAGAAGAGCTGACCCCTCATTTTTGTTGGCTACTGTGAGGATGTTAAGGCATATAGGTTGTTTGATACTGATTCTAGAGAGGTCCTGTTTCGACGGGATGTTCAGTTTGATGAGCACCTTCCCACAGTGGATACCCTGACTCCTGTGTCTACTCCTTCCACTGCATTTCTTTAGGATCTTTTTGAGGATGATTCTGATGATGGTGCTGATGATCCACCATCACCACCTCCACCTGCTCCACCTCAGATGCCCAAGTGGGCTCGCTTTACTATTGAGGCGGCAAGTCCTCTGGCCGGTGATCCTTTAGATACTCGTCGGACCCGTTCTCACACTATGGGTTCTAGTCTTCTGAGTCATGCTATTTAAGATGATCCTCAAAATTTTTTAGAGGCCACCAGGCACCTTGAGTGGGATTGTGCTATGGAGGAGGAGTATTCTTCTTTGATGAGGAATCATACTTGGGATCTTTGTCCTCTTCCTAAGGGCAGAAAGATGGCTCGGTGCCGCTGATTGTATCGCACTAAGTATGATATTGATGGTTCCATTGATAAGTAAAAAGCACTTCTTGTTGCAAAGGGTTTCTCACAGGTTGAGGATATTGATTACTCCGAGACCTTTGCCCCTGTCGCCAAGATGAACTCCATTTGCTTTGTCCTATCTCTTGCAGCTTCTCAAGGATAGTCTTTTTTTAAGATTGATGTGAAGAGTGCCTTCTTGCATGAGGAACTATAGGAGGAAATCTACATGGAGCAGCCTCAGGGATTTGTGTAGGATAGTTCTTTGGTTTGCAAACTTTGACATTCATTGTATGGTCTCAAAAAGGCCCCTCGGGCTTGGTATGAGAAGATGGATTCTTTCTTGCTCTCCACTGGGTTCACTCGCAGTCATTCTAATCACACAATGTACATTTGTCTTCTTGAGGGTGAGATCCTAATTCTTGTGCTATATGTTGATGATCTACTCATCACCGGTAGCTCATCCTCTATGATTCAGCATACCCAGGGCACCTTGATGGATCAGTTTGAGATGACAGATCTTGGTCTGTTGCACTATTTTCTTGGTCTTTAGGTGATTCAGTCTTCCGATGGGATATACATTTACCAACAGAAGTATGCTCTTGACATGCTTCAGTGCTTCAACATGCTTGATTGCAAGCCTGCTCCCACTCCATTTTAGTCAGGGGTTGTTTTGATCACCACTTTCCCCACTCCTTCAGTCGATTCTACACTTTATAGGCAATTGGTTGGCAGTTTGTTGTACCTGACTCACACCCATCCTGATATTTCCTTTGTGGTTGGCCTTGTCTCTTGATTCTCCCATGATCCTCATGAGAGTCATTAGCAAGCAGCCAAATGTATTTTGCAGTACATTCAGGGCTCTAGTTCTCATGGCATTCACTATACATCAGGGGAACCTCACATTGTTGGCTACACTGACTCTGATTGGGCTGCTGATGTCACTGATTAGAGTCTACTTCTGGCTTTATTTTCTGTCTTGGCTCTGGTCCTATCACATGGTCTTGCAAGAAGCAGACTGCTCATGCATTATCATCTACCGAGGCTGAGTATTGCACTGCTGTGCTCACCAGTCAAGAGATCTTATGGCTTCGACAGTTGATGACTGAGTTTGGTTTTCCTCCTGATAGTCCCACTGTTCTTTGGTGTGACAATCGGAGTGCTATTCATATTTCCCACAACCTGGTAGAGCATCAGTGGATGAAGCACATTGAGCTTCACATGTATTTCATCCGCCAGTTGATTCAAGATGGTGTTCTCATTCTGGAGTACATTCCCACTGCCGAGCAGGTTGCAGACATCTTCACGAAACCTTTTGCATCGCCACGCTATCTTCAATTGTTCTCTATGCTTGGGGTGAAGGAAGTTATCCTTGGGGGGTCTTTATGAGTCCTTCCTTTCTTCTTCTTCTTTCCGTATGTTCTTTTATCTCTTTTTGGAGAGGAGTTTTTTCCCACTGGGTTTTCTCCTTTTTCTCTGTTTCATAGAGATTTCATTGTATTTGGGTACCTAATCAAGCCTTGTTGCCGGGACCCATCTTTCCTGCTTTTAGTAGCTGTTCTAGGTTTTAGCTTCTCCCTAAGTCTAGCTTAAGGGGGGGTGTTAGAGTAATTGGGTCTTTACTTGATTAATATTTTTGTTTAATTAATCAAGTAAAGACCCAATTACTCTAACACCCCCCCTTAATCTAGACTCAAGGAGAAGCTAAAACCTAGAACAACTACTAAAAGCAGGAAAGATGGGTCCTGACAACTAGGCCTGATCAGGTACCCAAATACAATGAAATCTCTATGAAACGGAGAAAAAGGAGAAAACCCAGTGGGAAAAAACTCCTCTCCAAAAAGAGACAAACATCCTATTGAACACATTTTGAGGCAAGAGGATGATTTAAACACATGTAGTGATGCTCTCCCTCCTAAGGATGAAGAATTAATGAACAATGTTATCCATTCTCCCAAAATTGGCAATAACAATAAGAAAATATTTGTGCAAGATATTTGTAATACTTTTTTCAATTAACTCAATATTTGGGACAAACAATTAGAAGAAGGTGTTGATTATTCTCTACCCCATGAGAGAACCCTAGCCAAAGAGGGTGAAATCATGATTGATAACTCTCTTGATTGTATCTCACCTTCCATGAATAATCATTTTTCCTCTAAAGGTAAGGCATCTCCTTCTCCCCAACTAGGTTCTACTCATAAGAATACCTTAGTCCAAGAAGAGATTGTTAACATCTCTTTCAAAGATCTCCCTCTCAAAGGTGAAACTTTAGAGATTGATGTTGATCCTTCTCCTAGAGAGTATATTCCCCATGTAGATCCTTTGATGATAAAGGATGATATGACCTTTCCTACTAATACTCTTCCTTCTAAAACATCAATGCCTACTCCTAGTCTAACTCCTAAAATTGATCTTATCCATGATAACATTTTAGTGCAAGAAGAGACTATTAACTTCCAACAATCTTGTCCATTCTTCTTCTAAAATTCATAAGAACACCTTTGATATTCCTAAACCATCTTCAATCAATTTGATACATGTAAATGAAACACCTAATAAACCCCTCTGCATAGTTCAAGGTGCTCGTCCTTCTCAAAGTCCTCAATGTAAGCCTATCTTAGTGGTTCAAGGTGGTTATGGTAATGATTCTTTTTGCACTCCTAAGAAACCTGTTATTACAGTGCAAAGAGGTTATCCTACTAAGAGCCCTTATGAGTATGCTAAGAAAATCACTAAAGAGAGCTATCATGCGGTTGCTCATACCTACAACACAAGAAACAATAGGCAACCTAATCCTCTTCCAGTTATCCCAACTTCACTTCCTCCCTCTCAACTCTTCTGCAAGGACCTCGTATATCACAAACTCTTAGTAAGGAGTATGATCTCATTGAACATGTGAGGCCCTACCCTGAGCCGTCATAGCATTTTAGTTATTTTCATGTTGGACCTACTATTGATACTATATTTCTATGCATTATGGACATAGATTTTATATGATCCAGTGTTTGGATAACATTGATATGATTATGTCATTTACTTTGATTTGTAGTACTTTATTTTGATGCTAGAAAATTATGGATGCATTCTCTACAAATGATTTAATTTCATGATGATTATGATGATGCCATTTAGTAAATTATTTTATGTGGATGTTATAAGATACTTAGAAACTTGATTATTATAAATGAAATTGTATGCAATGTTTGAATTGTATTCTTTCCATATGATAATATTATATGTGATTTTTGGAATTACTAATGTTCAAAGTGAGATGTGCAGGAAAATTATTCCACGTGACCATGGAAACTATTCAGAGAATCAATCCTAGACCTATGTGGGTTTGTGAAGCCAAGGGTTGTCTATTTGGAGAGACAACACCTCATTTGTGTGAGAGTTGAGAAACAAAACACCACAGGAGCCCAAATGATTTCTGCAAGCTGAATAACCTGTTACAAGGAGAAGCAAGGATGAAAATAATAGATAAAACAAATACATAGAAAATATGCTCAAAAATATGAGAGCTCAATATTCACAAAATGTGTAATGTGATAATTCTTACAATGTAATGAAAAGAATAAACCTCTAATAGGTCATGAAACCCTAAAAAGGAAAACCTAGGCTTGCACATAATAATTAATAAAATAATTAATTATTATGCACCTAAAGTTAGCTTAAGTGTAAAAGAGATAAAGGGAACTTAAATAATTAAACAAATATTGTTTAATTAATCAAGTAAAGACCCAAATGCTCTAAGACCCCCCCTTAAGCTAGACTTAGAGAGAAGCTAAAACCTAGAACAACTACTGAAAGGAGGAAAGATGGGTCTCGGCAACAAGGCCTAATCAGGTACCCAAATACAACCAAATCTCTATGAATCAGAGAAATAGAGAAAATCATGTGGGAAAAAAACTCTACTCCAAACAGAGACGGAAAAGGCAAGAAGAAGGACTGAAAAAGCATCCAAACAAGAATGTTCCAAAAAAATAAGAACAAGAGAAGATCAGATGAATCACTAAAGCATGAAGAACCTGCAAACACTGTCGAAGAATAACTGCTGATCTGAAGAACCTCCACTACAATAGAACATGACTAGGTAGAGAAGACTGTAATCTGTATGAGTGCCCTCAAATGGCACTACTCGAATCAGAAGGCAAACATCTGAACTCGAAGATACATATGGCATGAGAAACCAAAGCCTAAAGAGCTGATCAATCAAACCACAGAAGCATTAGAACTAACAGGACAAGCCTCCCCATAATGCTGAAAAGGGAGAGGGACAGGTACACTAAAAAGAATGACCAACAAGAACTGCATGACGAAGAACCAGGAACATCGAAGGCGCAGAGAAAGTACATAGTGTCATGGAAGGAACACTCACTTGACACACAACATGAGGCGAATGTTGTGGAAGGAACACTCACTAGAAAAAGGTAGATGACAAACAAGGAAAACATCAACCCCCTCATGGCACTTTATAAGTAGTGCATGTACAACAAGGCACAAGATGTGCAAGATCCCAAGTAAACAATGCATAATGACACTTTATCTCAGTGCGTTTGAATAAAAGAAGCTACAATGATAATAAGACTAGAAACAAAAAGAAGAGCCAAAACCGAGACATCCTACTCAGAGAAGAGATCCTAGGACCTGCAACAACCAAGATATCCACAAAGTGCTGAAAAGCAAAAAACTGAAGAGAAAATTCTTGGAGTAGAATCTGGAAAGAAAACTCATATGGCTAGAAATTACACAGGACAAGCTTTTCAATGATATAAAGTTTTCAAAAAATGGAGTTCAGATGGATGCTCAAGTGATGTCTCCTGGAGTGCAAAAAATGAACCTCTAGCTTTGATAATAAAACACACTATAAAAAAAGAAAAATCAAAAGTTCAAACCTCCAGATCTGGATAGAGCTCGGAAAGAGATTTTCGACGATATACGATTTGTTGAAAAATGCCTCCGTATGACCAAGTTATGGTCAAAATAAAGAAATCCCTTTTTTTGATGAAAATTTTCTGACACATTTTTAGGTACAACCGTACGAATTTCTGTGCCTCAAAAAATGTGCCAATAAAAAAATCATGCCCTAGATACCTCTATCATGGAAAATAGGCAAATTATATATCAAATTTATGGAATCATCCTTTTGAATCCAACTATGAGGTTCTTTTGACACCAAAATATACCTAAAAATCAGCTACCCCCCAAAATGGAAAAAAAACCCCAAATATACAGATTTGAAGAACAAGTCCCAAAATCATCCAGAGGCTCAGAAGTAAAAACTGGTCAAGTTTTATATGACCATAAGGGTTTTTGGGCCTTCTGAGCATGATGGTGAGATCCAATTAGGCCCAAAGTGCTCAGAAAAAGGCCTTTCCCTAGGTGCATAAAAAAGAACTTCTGAAAAACCCCAGATCTGCTTCCAAGGCAAAAAATATCAAAACAAGAATAGATAGCTGCAGATCTGAAGCTCTGATACCATGTGAGAGTTGAGAAGTATAACACCATAGGAGCCCAAATGATCTCTGCAAGCTAAATAACCTGTTACAAGGAGAAGCAAGGAAGCAAATAACAGATAAAACAAATACACATAAAATATGCTCAAAAAGATGAGAGCTCAATATTCACAAAATGTGTAATGTGATAATCATTACAATACAATGAAAAGAATAAACCTCTAATAGGTCATGAAACCCTAAAAAGGAAAACCTAGGTTTGCACATAATAATTAATAATTATTATGCACCTAAAGTTAGCTTAAATGTAAAAGAGATAAAGGGAACTTAAATAATTAAACAAATATTGTTTAATTAATCAAGTAAAGACCCAAATACTCTAACATTTTGTAAATGTGTTTTAATTTGTAAATGTCATGCTTGGATGTGTGTTTAATTTGGAAATTGTTTAATTTATAAATTCCAAAAAAAGGGACATTTGCCATGTGTATTTTAGTGATGTGTAATTCTTTTTGTGGTCACTTGACACATCTGTTGTAAGATGAGTTGGAAATGACATGTCTCTTTGGAGGAAATTTGTTTTACCAACATGCATTTTTTTCAATTATCCTAGTATGATTCTAAGAAATTCTTGGATAGGGAGCCATTAGAAAGGTCAACTCAGGGTTGACCCATAGGTAAACTTTGGGTGAGTTTCTAGGGGGTTAAACTAACTCCTGAGGTCAAATTAGGGGCATTTTTAGTAGGCCATATGATGTATCTATGGATGAAGGCTAAATTTAGCCATGTGTCCACTCCCTAGGGACTGTTTAGCCACCCCAAAAGTTGAGTTTTTCAAGTTGGCTGAATTTCAACTTTTGAGGAACCTACCTAGGCTAGACAACCCTCTTCATGAGTGACATTGCTCTTCCCCATTCCTTTTAAATTTTTGAGGTGCCTTAGCTAGAGAGTTTGTCAGGTATTGGGAATACCAACCTATGAACATCCTTCATCCTTCCCAAGAGGGTTGGAAAGAGTGAGGACTGTCTTCTTAGGGAATAGTTTGGGAGGGAGAAGTTTGATCACCCACTCTTCATTTTTGGAGACTTAGATTCTTGAGTAGTTTGGTAAGTTGGTTTTTGGAGATTTTTGGCTAAGTCTTGAGGGGAAAAGATAGTGGATTTGGGCAACTCTTCTACAAGATTCATCATCCTTTTGGCATATTTAAGGTTGGTTGTTTTCTATCTCTTGTATGTTGTTTGTATTTTGAGAAGATTGCTTGTTATAGTTGTTTTCATTGTTGATATCTTAGTGTGTTAGGAAGTTGTTGAGATTCTTCCCTATGTGTTTCTTTCTTTTGTTATTGTGATTTGTGAGTTTGTTTTGGGTGTTCAAGGCCATACTCACCCTTGGGAGGGAAGAGTAGCCTTGGGGTGAAGGGTTGTTTGACAGCCTATGAGTGTAGAGACTCTCTTTAGAAGAGAGTGATTTACAAGGGATTCATGGACCCTTGCTGCATAGTGTTTTCTTATGCAATGGGGGTCATAAGGGGAGTTTGTTGGCTTGTATGCCTTGGGGGTCATAAGGGATTTATGGGACAAGTTTGGAACTTGTGGATATTTTTCTTGGTAGCCTTGCAATGGCATTATGTTCTCCTACTTGCAGAATTCTCCTCTAGGTATATGGTGCACCTTTACCCCACTTGAAAAGTCACATAAGTGACATTGTTTATCCTTGGGTTGGGAGTGTTAATGTTGTTGTGAGTTTTCTTTCTTGTATGTGTATCGATTGTGTGTATCCTGTCTAGCCTTGGTTCTCCTAGCTCGGGGGTGGCTTCTTGTAAGCCTAGGTTGGGAGGTGAGCCTCCATGGTCACAACCTAAAAGCGTTTATTACAGGTTTGCTTGGGAAAAGATTTGGAAGGTAAATCTTTGAGACGATCCTATGTCTATTGTATTTAGTTGCAAAAATAAATGTAATCGATAAGCCCTCATTTAGTAGAAGTGAGAGGCTTGATTTAGTTATCTTCTTATCTTAGTAAAAGAAGCAATGATGTACTAAATGTAACTAATGGAATAGTTTTTACCATGTAATAAAGATGTATTTTAAATTTGAAGTATTTATATTTTTGCAAAAAAAGAAGAATACATTTGTTGATTATTTCTGTATTGATATAGTTGCTTGAAAAAGATTAAGAAAGATATTAAATTTTGTTTCTAATTGTTATTGAAAAAGAAATGCAAAGTTAAATGTTAATAGAAAAGTCACTTTTAAACATAAATGAAATATTTGTTTACATCTATAGTTCAAACTCAAAGGAAGATAGATATTTTAGATTGTATATTATTATTGCACATCTTGTTGTTTATGGATTAAATTATTTATAGAAAAGAGAAATAAATTTGTCCAATTGTGAAAACCACTTCATTGGCGCCTTGGGCAAGTACCATGGTGAAAACCGGGTTACTGGCACCATGCGTAGGGACATTGCTCCTTCCTCCTTCAACATTCAATCTCACCCCTTTTCAATTTGCATACACTCACAACCTACCACCTCATAATAAATTTACCTATTACTCATTCCCATCATGGCTTGTTATTGATCTACCTATGATTGGTTAGCCATCCATGATAAAACACTTTGACCCTTTCCTGCCATAATAAATCAGGTCCGATCTATAATTGGGGAAAAATCCTAAATCTAGTGATGGAAGTAGAACCCCGAGCATCACATGTTTTGAGGAGCATCGTCTTTTCATTCCTCCTTTTCATGCACAATCCACAATGAAAGATCATTTGCATCGCTGATCCACAAAAAAGTTTCATTCTTCTCTACAATAAGTATCAGTTTCATGGAATAAATCAGTCTCAGATGAGAATGCAATTAGCAGTGGGCTTTCAACAAATCAAATCTCTCAGTAGAATTCGGCAACAACATGGTTTTTCAACATTATCTTTCCTTGATTAGAAAAGCAACATTGTGACTAGATCAAACATGTTAATATATGTGGCAAGAAAAACAAATAACTTGAGGATTTCATTGGATGTTGGTGTCAAGTCTTGGTTTTATTTTTATTTTATCTTTTATGGTGACATGTCTTTTAGTATTTCTAGAATATCTCTAACTATAGATTCTATCTCCAGGATGTCTTTGACTAGAAAGGTGAGGATGGGGTATGTTCACATATTTTATTTTGCTGATTGCAGATTGTCTCTTAATAATACTATGGCTTGTCCAAGGATATGAGGACACTGTGAGTCTAGTGTGAATTGGGAAATTACTTGTTTGTGACTGTTTTGTCTCCATGCAAATAGGTACAATGATTTTCTAGGTCGAACCTATACTTGGATGGTCATAACCTATTTGCCCTAATAAAGCTCAATGATGATAATAACACAAGAAGCTCTTTGTGATTTTGGTTCCAGTGATTTGAGTTAATTTGATTGGGTATGAGAAGCAGTTTATCATGTAATATTATCCTCTAGTGATGATTCTTTGGTATGTTAGAAGGTCAAGTATTCGGTTGAGCAGTTAAATGGGTTTATCTTCATTTTCGGTGGTGTAACGTGTGGACCATATTATCTTCATTGAAAATTTCTCGTTTGTCCTCCATTGACCCTTCTTGAGTCCATGTAGCTTGCCATCACATGACTAAGTATAATGACATGCCAAAATATCTTCATCTCATGTAGTGTTCACTTGCATCAACATATGTTAGTCCATCTCATTACATGCATATAGAATCATAATAATATCACATCCTACACACATCACTTGTTAGTACATAATATAAGCATTATATTCATGCATCCATTGGAAATAGTGCATATACATTTTCATTATACATAACATTAATAATTAAAGTACACAATATTACAAGGCATTGCATCATCCACATAGATTGCATGGCATGAAAGACTGCATCTCATAATCATCATAATCATAAAATATAAGAATCACAAATACATCCATAGCATAGATCATCACATAAACATATTGCATCACATGAAAATATTTCATAAACATTAGGCATGATAGATATATCTCATGAATCATATAAAAAGCATACATATACTGCATCATCATATAGAATCATCATCATATAATAAAGCATATAGAACATCACATCACATAGATCATACACATGCACATAATTGCCACAAGAATAGGTCATCTCATATATAAAAAAATTATTAGTTTCATGATACAATGATATCAAAATATCATATGGCTACAAAATAACCCAAAGGTGTCTACATCATTAGAGAGCTATGATGAAGACCCTCCCTCGGAGCCAACAAGTCTCAAAGGAGTCTAAGCCCTCGAAGTCCCAACCCTAAGATCATATTGTCTCCCCCCTCTTGTTGACCTTGCCACTAGTGGTAGTGCGGGTGGACGCATAACACCCCCACTAGATGCTCCCCATCTCTCCTTCCCTGTTGTGGTGGAGCAAGAGGATCTCTTGAAGCTACCTGCCTTGAGATTTGGAGGAACTACTGCATGGTATAAGTACCTCCAATACTCTATCTCCTCCCTTGCTTTGACAGGTAGCATGCAAAACCTGCCCCCGAGTCTCCTGATCTTGTGGCTCATACTGCCCTCAATGACTCCTTAACTACTGTGTATCACTAGATGGCCCGATCTCACTCATTCTGCATCTCTCTCAACTGTCATCTCAATTGATTCACCGTTCTCTCTCAAGATCGTCAATCTCATTAGCCTGACCCTGTTTGACCTCTCGAAGCATGAAGCTCATCCTCCTCTATGTCTCCTCCCTCCTCCCCTCTGTCCTATCCTAGAGAACCCTCTACCTATGATCTCTCTCCTTATCCCTGTCCCTATCCACCTTGTATCAGAGCCTGTATCTGAGTGGGTACCTATAATTGTTGTCCCCCTCTACCTCTATGTGGCCTTGGTGATCTACCTCCCTCACCACCTCCCTACTCCCCCTCTCCTCATCCTCCACCTCTTTGTCCTCCTTTACCTCAAAAAATCCTCCTTGTCCCTCCTCTCCCCTGTCTCCTCCATCATCCTCCACCGTCATCATCATCATCATCATCATCATCATCATCATCATCCAATGGTGGTATAGGCTACGTAGGATTTGTCAATCTTGGAAATCGATGTGCTACAAAATATGTTGCATACCCATCTGTCATGCCTACATCGATCACATCTAGAAAAATATTCCAGGGTATGGGCACTAGCTGCTAGAACTCTGTAACAACCGCATCATATGACAAAATCAACCACGAGTGAGCCTACTCTCGAACAGTGCGTGCAAACTCTCTTGAACCCCGTGGCATGTGCTGCACTTTGCCAAAGTACCTGGTAACCCAATCTATCAAATGTCGATCCAAAATGTATGGAGTCCGCCCAATGAGATGCCTATTGCAGAAACAAAATGGTATCTCCCTGACATCCTCCTCCCAAGCCTCGTAGTTTAAGTAAGGCTGACATATCAAACTATCAATATCATCAATAACTCATCACCAATACTCCAACTTCCCAATCCATGGTTGGAAGTAATCCTACTATATAGGTGTACATATGCCTGTCCATGTCACCTAAATTTGAAGTGAATTGGCCTTATCAATTTTATATGGTCATAGGCCCATACCTATAGTAGTGTAACTCCACACCCTATCCCACAACCACCAAGGTATACAAATTGGTGCAACTCATGGTATAGATGCACTAATACGCATGATCCCCATACAAACCTCCTCCTCTCTATGAGTAGGATCTCTAGTGTTTGTCCCCATCCAATAGACAATCCCTGAGTTGCTCTTGCAAGACATAAATACCCGCTGATCATTCCCCCTACCACTGCTCCTAAGGTGCGTCTGCTAGTATGCATAACATCCCAACTCAAGTGTCGAGGTCTTAGCTGTAGCTCCAGGTCTCCAAATACTCATTGAAGTGCACTTGTATCTCTCTCTCAGTCATATACCACCATGTCTCCATGGATTAGTATCCTCAGTATCCTGTATACGTCCTCTAATGTGACTAACATCTCGCTAGTCGGAAAATGAAATGTGCATGTCTCAGAATGCCATCTCTCAGCAAGAGAAGTCAAAAATCCCGTGTTCATTTGAATCTCTAGCATATACATAATATATCTCAAACCCATGGCATCAATCGTGACATGATCATCACCAGTCAAGTTTGTCTATAGCCATTGTGTTAGAGGGAATCTCTCTAGTGACTCTAGCTATGGTAAGTACTCCTACATCCAGGCAAACCGATTGTGTCAATCCTAGTGGTACTCATATTCATCACATAGTGTTGCTTATCTTATCCTATCCTAACCTAGTGGTACCTATGCCTATCACATGGTGCTACTCATCAAGCTCTATCCTAGCGTATATGTTTGTTACATTGCACTTGATCCCACCTTGCTAGAGAACTCGCTAGATTTTATCAATTCGACGACTTATCCTATATTCAGCTTAGCAAATTTACCTATTTTAGGGAACTTGTTGAGTGAATCCTCTCAATAGCTTATCCAATTGGCGATGCATGCCTATCACATGGTTGTCGATTCTAGCCTTGTTTTCAATTTGTCTTTCCTAGGGCACTTGTTTAATTGAGTCCTATCGATAGTTTATCTAATTGACAACGTATGTCTATCACATAATTGTCAATTTTTCTTTTTTAGACATAGATGCGTTTCTTCAATGTAGAGGCAGTTTAACCTAGCCTATGCACAATTTTTCAACACATACATGCTTTCCTGGCATAGACACAAAATTGCTCTACCTAAACACACTTTTTTGCCACATGCAACTTTAAGACACATACATTCCCATATCTCATGGACGTGACCATACATGCACGTAGATGTGATTATAAACACAAATGTGTGCAGACTTGACCTAGACGTGTCTATCTATCACAGACACGTTCAAAACAAACCTAGACACATTTTTAAGCTAAATGCCACTTTTTCATAACTACTTCTAAAATGAATTAAATGAGAAATAAATGCAAAAACATACAAAGCAAGGTCGGGGTACTTATCGACTCACCCATGTCGTCTGGTTGCTGGAATCATCGGACGCGATCAAATTAATGGATCCTCTCTACCATATTTCCTACACTGTTGACTTCTCTTTAGGTGCTCTGAGTGTTATCAAATTAGTCTTTTTCTTATCTGACCTTGTTAGTCTCGCCTTTCTAGGCTTTCTTTCTTATTGAGAGATTGTTTGTAATATTTTTTTTAAATTTTTTTTATCCAATCTCTCGAGGGGGCATATCATTCCCATCTAGGGGCATATTTGTATCAGTTTATTTTATCTTATTTGAGCCAACACAACAAGCTGCATTGCCTCAAAGAGGGGCAAAATGTAGACACCTAAAATTGTCCTAGCTTAATTAAATAAATATTTTATCGTAAGTCTTCTATTAATTAAATAATTTTTAAATTTTTATAATTAATTCATTTAACCTCTCCTAACCCCTTCCTCATTTAAATTTAAGTATTTTTATTTATTTAAATTACCTTTCTCTAAATTAAATAAATATTTTATTTATTTAATTGGTCCCACTTCTTCTATTAATTAAATACATCTTTATTTATTTAATTAATTCATTAGATTTTTCTCTTCATGACACATGTCATTTATCTCTTAATTTTCCTTTACCTACCCTCTTCATATTTTATTATTTCTTCTACCTACCCTTTAATCCCAATTGACCATTTATTTCTCTGACCTCTTAATCTTATCCTTTCATTTTCTAAAGTGTCTTCTATATAAGAGGACACCCTCATTCTTTCACAACCCTAGCTAACACTTTTTATGCGATCAAGTCTTCTTGCGATCAAGTGACTTCACAACCACAATCCGTTCTTTGTTGAACTCTTGTGCACAATACAAAATATGAGAGAAAATATATCAAACAAGATCAATGGAGATAGGAGAAAATGAAGATCAAACCCTACTTGGTATGTGAATGGTATTATTGATTCAATTTGTTGATTTGCATGTTCTTAGGTATCTTCATTGGTGTATGTTGAATATTTTATTGTAGGACTAGGATTGTTGTGGTTGTGGTTTTGCAATAGTTTGTCATCATCATTTTTTACCTCACACACCAAATTATGCATACAATATTTATATATACATATTGATCTCCATAAGGCCATAAGAGCATACAAGATATCATCAAAATGCCATACAATAGGCCATGAGGCCAATGTATTGTCTCTTAGACTACAAAATATCATTGATATATAACAACAAAATTAATTATATATGTGACATGTACATGCATACAAAATGTCTTTAGATCTATGAATCTTGAACACTATTCCTTAAATATTCGGCCTCTTTTGGATCAACTAGACATTGAACCTCAATACATTGTATCACTCAATATCTCGTGTTATTTTGATCTCTTGGAACCCTCACTATTTTGCTGGTAAAGCTATATATACAAAATCCAAAAATTAGATACTACACTAAGGTCTATAGCTATAAAAATTATTTAAAATAATACACACACACACACACACACACACACACACACACACACACACACATGCATGCATACATGCATACATATAGATATAAAAGCACTTACAACATATTGGTAGTCTATCTCTTTTTGCCTACGATGCTCAACATCATCGAGTGATGTTTGTCCTCACAAAATGAGTGTTTACATCAATCTATAACATACCAATAACATTTTTATCAATAATTTGGTAATACTTATTGACACCAATTGAAATAAAAAAATCATTGTTAAAAAACTATATTCATACTCATACACGTGTTAAGCACATTGATGATGAAATCACAACACTAACACCAAGATCTGGAAATTTTCTCATATACCAAGAGGTGTCATAATTGAATTCAACAACTAAACAAACAATAATAGATTAAACTCATAAACACTTGAATACACATAAACAATAAATTTGAAATTTGCAAAAAAAAAACATAAATATACTTGAATAAATCCAATGTCATAACTATCCATAGAAACATGCATCTAGGATATGGTGATTTGATGCCCTCCTATTCAACAAAAAGTTGTATTTTGAAATATTAAGTTACATTATTTTGAATATAAAGTATTATTTTATTTTAATATATTATAAAAAATTTCACCTCTGATGCAGATGTAGTTGTATAACTTGTTGGAGGGAAGGTCAATGTCATACCACCCTTTGACATTACACCTTGAAATGCATGATGTTTACAATAGTTTAATTAAATTCTATAGTTAAAAATTATCTATTTACACTCACAAATTTTGATGATAATATATTAAATGTTATAAATTAAAATCAAAATACTTGTATGTGATTGAGATACACATCATTCATCCATTCATCATTCATCACCATATTATTTGATGCAACACCTTGATCACCCCCTCTATTCCCAAATCATCTAAACTGACAATGAGTTGACATGTGGGAGATGACACCCTTTGTATCATCATCTCTTCAAAAGCATAGATTATAATAGCTCAATTATAGGTGAGAGATAAGAGAACTAGAACTAGATGGTTAGGCTATTGGATCATCTCTTGAAGCAAAATGCTAAGATATATGCATGCCATGCTCGGTAAGTGTGTTTGTGAGCCTAAAAATTGCATGGAGAGTCTATACCTACATAGTCTCCTTGATGACTACTAGAACTGACACATGATGAATAGATTTTTTCTAGTGGTCTTCGTTGTTGATGGTTTTCTATTTGACGGGCTCTTCGTATATCTTGGGAAGAGCCTCCACCTCTACCTTGAAATTCCGTCATATTGAAATAATTGGGAATTTCATGAAGAAAAAAATGACTATGAGTAAGTCTTCTACTGATTTCATTTTTCTTGTAGCAATGGTGAAGTCATTATTGTGATCATTGCCCTTGTGCCCTTATGTTCACATTACACTTGTGTGCATGTTATGCAAGTGTGATATGTTGTCATCATATATTTATATTGTTTTTAAAAAAAAATCATTTTATTAGATTTTACCCTTGGCATGTCAATTGAAAGATTACATTGTATACTTGTTATATTAACATAAACAAATTTCCTAACAATTTTTGAATTTTTTTTATAATTAAAAAACTTCATCAACACTAATTATACTATCAACCAAAATATTACAATACCACTAAATAAATAGTATTACTTTTACTTTATTTCATTCTGAATTTAATATTTTAAAATTATATAATGTCTTACATGACATTCTTAATAATTCTAAATCATTATAAGATGATTTGTTTTGAAACATTTGATAAAAATTTCTCCCATTACATTCCAAAAGCCAATATCATTCTTCAAACCAACGTATAATTGTAATGGATTCAAGATTTTGGATTTGAGCATTGATATTTTTTACGCCACCAGCCCAACATTAATATTAGACGCCACTACTTTGGAGGACTTGGTTTGAACGACCTCTTAGTTTGTCTAATGAAAGACAAACTCCAAACAGTATTTTCGCTTTCTTTGATCACAGGCAAGGTATCTTTCAAATCAGAGGTTTCCTCCACGCCAAAAAAAGTGGCGAATGATACAAAATGACCCTCAACACGCAACTAATGAACAGGGCGACGAGTTTTGGTATGGATAGATATGTTGAAGCTTGCTCTGTCATGGATTTTATATGGGTCAATTTTGGTTGCGTCGTTTTGTGGATATGGATATTTTTATGTTATCTTTCTTCTTTTAGACTTTGAAAGATAGGGTTTCCTCAGTCATCGATTCTTCCATAGTTTGATTTAAATTTAATTCTCTCTGCTAGATATTGATATTTTATCTTATTAGCAAGAGAGGAAAAGATTGGCGTTTGGTATATATATATAAAGAGCAGAAGGACGTACACAACCATGCCAAATTGATTGAAGAATCTAAAAGAAGATGACTAATAATTAATGGTAAGATTGATCTCGTATGTATGTATGCATGTGAGAAATAAGTAAGATCATTAACAAGATGTTGGGATTATTGGAAAGGAAAATAAACTTGATTTTTTCTAAAAAATTCTTTTAACAAGCAAGTAGCAAAAGTTTCTTATGATCAACATATAAAAAGTAGAAGCGGACAACCATGTCAAATTGATTAAAGATTCGAAAAAAGATGGTTACATAAGTAAGATCATTAACAAGATGTTGGGATTATTGGAAAGGCAAATAAACTTGATTTTTTCTAAAAAATTCTCTTAACAAGCAAGTAGCAAAAGTTTCTTATGATCAACATATAAAAAGTAGAAGCGGACAACCATGTCAAATTGATTAAAGATTCTAAAAAAGATGGTTACCTATCATTAATGGTAAGATAAGTAGAAGCATCTATGAATGGCATTGGATATAGTAAAGGAACATAGGACCAATGCTTAGAGCATATTAAGAAGGAAGGGCTATTAGATACAATAATAGGTTTTGTTAAAATTAATTTTCAAGAAAATGATTTGTTACTAAGAGATAAATCCATCTTATATCATCTCACATAGAAATAATTTTGTCTAGGAGGTTATTTATTCTCAATGAACTTTGGACAAGATGAATAATAAGATAAAATAATTTTTTTTAGACAAAGTGCAAAGGCTTTGGTAATAATCTTGTGAGAAACATTCAACAATGTGAATTTGGCTACTAGTTGTAGATGCCTTCTTATATATGAATTTAATTTTTCATTTTTTTTGATTAGGGGAAAAACAAGTTTTGAAGGAACCCAAAACCCTTTGCAAATGGATTTTGCGAGGATCTAGAACCTACTTATAGAATGTTGTCAGCACATATACAAAAATAAATTGCAGCCCAACAATAACAACGAACCATACAGATAACAACATTAATAAACCATCCACCCAAGAACAAGGTTGAAGTAACCAAACAACTTAGATCATCTAAACCATGACCATGGGTTTCGAGAAGTTGCCAAGAGAGATATAATTCTATGCTTCCAAATAAACTTGGAAAATGTCATTACCAACAACGTCCCATGAAGCTTTAAAAAATTTATAAGAGAAATTATCACAACCTAGAACTTTGCCATTGACTATAGTGAAAATAATTAATATCATAAATATAGTTTGGGAGGGGAGTTTATCACACATGGCTTGAGCTATGAAGTGGAAAATCAACAATGGACAACGGTTATGCATTGTTGAATAACATGTGACTTTCTTAAGAGAAGGACCTTGTACCTTAAAGGCTTATTGATAATTATGGAAAAAGGTTTGGAGAACATCATTAAGCTCAAGAAGTTGGCCTTCTCTTATGCTCTTGATTTGTTGGAAACATGACAAAAATGCACAGATTGGAAGAGTCATATTTCTGATCTTAAGGTGAAGATGCTATTTATTTGGGCCACCCAATCTATTTAATTATTAATTACCTACTTTTGTTTCCTAATATTGACCATTGTTAATCAAAGAGTAGGAAAAATGTTTTCCCTTCTAGCTTGGTAGACCTATATAATATAGCTCGAAGGTGGTGGTTGCATATGACTAGTAGTATGTGTCATTTGACACCCATATATTCATAACAAGTGAGAAGTATTCTTGATGGTGCCATTCCATCATTGAACCTATAACTACCTCAAGGTGAGAAAATGACTTAATTTTCCATATAGACTATATGTGCATAAGATATAGTTAATGACTGAAGAATAAACAAGCGAGAAAAATATATTTTTTGTAAAGAATGAGAGATTTACATTCAATAGAAAAATTTGATTAGAATTAGATTGGAAAAAATTATTTTAGGAAAAAGGTTTAATGAGAAAAGGAAAATAGTTTGTGAAAGAATAAATAGTTTGTACTAATAGAATATTTTTGGTCTATGCACTTGATAACACTTTCAATGCTTGAGAAAAGTTTCTATGACATAAACCAAATATATTTGGAATTATGGTGGGAAAAATTAGGATTAAAAATCCCCACTTTATTGTAAAGGTAATATTAAAATTACCAATCACCAACTATGCAACACATAAGAAGGTTACCACATTTATCAAAATCCAAGTCAACCATATTAAAGTATTCATACATTACCTAAGACATAGCGGGTAGAGATTCAACAATCAAAAGCAAATTGAAATTTTTTTTTAATAACATCATTGCAAGCATAAATATTGATAAACCTGGAATAGTGGTTAATGATATTAAAGAGAGCCTAAACGAAATTATAATAGGGCATCTTTGAATAACAACATTATATTATCATTTAAGAGAAATGAAAGTGGTAGTTCTCTATCATTACTTGTTGGAGGGAAGGTCAATGTCATACCAACCTTTGATGCCAACCTTTGATATTACACCTTCAAATGCATAATGTTTGCAATAGTTTAATTCAGTTATATAATTAAAGTTCTATTTACACTTACAAATTTTAACGATAATATATTAAATATTATAAATTCAAAACAAAATACATGTATTTGATCGGGATACAGATTATTCAATATCTTCATTCATCACCATATTATTTGATGCAACACCTTAATCATCACCTTTATTCCCAAAACGTCTAAAATGAAAATGAGTATACATGCATGAGAGGTGGAACCCTTTGCATCACTGTCTCTTCCAAAGCATGTGTTATAATAGTTCAAGCATAGGTGAGAGATAAGAGAACGAAAACTAGATGATCAAGATACTAGATAATCTGTTGAAGAAAAATGCTAGGATATCTGCATGCCATGCTCTATAAGTGTGTTTGTGAGGCTAGAAATTGCATGGAGAGTCTATACCTCCATAGTTTCCTTGATGACTAGTAGAACCATCACATAATGAATAGATTTTTGTGCTAGTGATCTTTATTGTTGATGGTTTTCTATTTGACAAGCTCTTGGTGTATCCTAAGCAGAGCCTCCAACTCTACCTTGAACCTACCTAATATTGAGATAATTGGGAATTTCATGAAGAAAAAAATCACTATATAATTTAACCAAAAAATATAGTGAGACCTCATGATTATTGCATGGCGGTTCACCATAGACCATCCACCACCTATCCCATTTTTTTATCTATCATGATTGCACTAATAAATTGAAAATCTTCTTGATGTCACAAGTGATTTATTGGTTCTAGGATTGATAGAAAGAGCACATATTTGTTATTTTGTTATCTTTCTTTTTCACTTCATCATAGGATAATTTTGTTGCATTAAAATCATGACATGAATCTTTAGCATCCTAAATTGTACTCACTTATAATAATGTCCTCACCCAGACCTCACTTTGGCACTTTGTTTTCCAAGGCTTATTTTAAGTGCTAATTCTTCTCAGAACACCTATCAAAGTTGCCTTTTCACTATCTTCTCTATCTCCCCTCAATCTTGGAGCCCTGATTTCTAGGACCATGGCATTGGACACCCTGGTCCTAAATTAGGACTATGTCACCTAGTGCCATGGTCCTCTAAAAAAGGGCCCAATTTGGGGCCTCATATTGATCAAACAATTCAGGTGAAGACCTAGATCCTATGTCAACCTACTCTGGACAATTAATTTGATTTTCAGGTAGAAATTTATAAAAGGAGGTCACCCCTCGCATTTTAAACCTAACAAATTAAAATCAAGATCTACACTCTAGCAAATTCAAGTGAGCAAGCAATCAGTCTTTCATCCACCATTTAAGTAGAAGTGATCTCTAGTCTAAATTGTTGAAGATGACATCCATGATCTATGTTTTATGAAGATAAGATATAAGAAACCATAATTCCTTTGTGAAGGCCAAACAAAACTTTATTAAAGTATATCATTACTATTTCAAGTATTTCCAGTCTTCCTTCAAAAGGAAAGCATTTTACTGTAGTCTTTCATTTACATTTATCAATTCAATTTCATAGTTAATTCCAAAAATGGGGTTTGACCTAAGGAAAATCCCCATTCCCAACATATTTCCCTTTCTTTCTGTGTGCAAGAATAGGTAAAGATCTGCACTGAAGAGGATTGCCAAAGTTCACAAAGATGAATTGACTTAGCTTTCAACAACGAAAAATTTGGAGGACCATTGCAAATTGATACTACCTAGTCCTAGAAAATTAGGTTGAACTTCTAAGAATAAATTCCAGATAACTTATTTTTCCTAGATCTTGCTTAGTGGCTCTATGGGAAATTTGTAGCTTACTATTTCTGTTAGAATACTTCAATTATCACCTATTGTGCCCTAATCATGAACAATTCAATCAATTCAATTTTAGGAAGGAGAAATGACCTACTCAAAAAGCCTGGAATTTGATCAGAATCTCAGTCTTATAGGCTATATCTATTAGATTCCCTCTCCTTCCAAATGTGATGGTTAATAAGGTCATTTAGTGGTTTTATTATCTTAATTTAACCCTAAACCTAATTTTTGGCCATCACAAAATATTTATAACTTTCAATTGATTTATTTGAATTGTAACCATCACAACATTGATAATAATTACTTCTAATGATGAAGCAAGTGATAAGTATGAGAATTTGATGATGAAGCCTTCAATTTTGAAACCAAACTTGAAATTTGAAATTTGTTTTGTTCTAACTCTCCTACCAGATGCTCTTGGCTTTGTCTATGGTTTTTTGAAAGGGTTGAAAGAAAGATAGGCATTGTAGGTTTTTTTGGCATTTCATCGTTCAAAATTGGCTATGCATCAGGGTTATAAGATATTATGTAAAAAAAAAAGAAATAAAAATTCATAAAAAATAATTCATTTTTTCAAATAAAACCCAAATTTTTATCTAATACACTAAAGATTACTAGTCGCCTATTATTTGGCATAGAATTGTAGTGATACTTACCAAATCTGTAAATAACAATCGTGTTTTAGAGACTATAGGATAAAAATAGAGCACTAGAACTCATGGCCACATGTTGTGAATGAGGCAATTTTTTTTCTCTTTTTAAAGTGAGGAAAAGTGATTGCATGATGATGAGTAAGAAAAGTTATCATGTTTTGTAATCAATATAACACAATCTAATTATGTAAAACTATAAATGTGAGCATTTTATGAAATTCAAAATTTTTTCTCATGTTCTGAATATATTAAACTAGGAGAGGCCTAAACCTTTATGCAAACGCAACTATTTGTTAATCTTAGAGGATCTAGTTAAAACTGAGAGGGGGGGGGGGTTGATTCAGTATTAACAACAAATTCAATTCTGAAACTCAACCTTATTAAAATTTCACCAAATCAAACAATAACCAACAACAAAACCATTTACCAGTACTAGTATCTACTAATAATCATTTGCTAATCTTATTTATCAAGTTTGCACATTAAGTGTTCATTAACCATGCATTAATTGAAAATAAGACATAACAACACATAAAAAAATTCACCATATGAACACCATATTTTTCATGTGGAAACCCAAATAGGGAAAAACCATGGTGGGAATTGGTACCCACTAAAATTGTGCACTCTTGTAGAATGCGCCCTGTTAGGAGCCTAGCCCGGTTAGGAGCTTACAAAGATGCCCTATTAGGAGTCACTCGGTTAAGGGATTTAATTTGATGAGCCTTGTTAGGAGCTTTGATCTGCTAGGATGAACCTCATAAGATGATTTATAACTCAAATGTTGAGCTACCCTATTAGGGGATTTACAATGTAAGGCCTGTTAGGACCTTCCCAGTTAAGGGATTTTGACTGCTGCAACTGTTGGGGAGAAATAATGAATGAAATGGGTATAGTACTTAATTGCTTGCTTGATCAGATCCAATTCTGCTCTAAATATTCTACACTTTGATAGATCTCTCACACTCTGGTTTGGCTTCACACTCTTCTCAAAACCACTGACACAACAAACATCAACTATACCAACATAAATAACCTTTACAGCTAGGTCGGTTACTAAACCCTAGACACATCAAGAATTTACAATACAGATCATCTCAAATCATATCAGTTCATCATACATGTCATTACAACATTTTTCAAGACAATATCAACCGTTGAGTGATCATAACTCATCACAATAACTCAATCTGATACAAAGTCAAACCCTTAGAACACTCTTCTCAGTGCTTCACTATTTCCCAAGAAATTCCATCTTCAAACACGCCAAAAAAACAATTCATCCATCTACGCAGGTTGTTCTACATCACCTCCAACATTTGAACTTGATGTAGATCACTGCCAAATAAAAAATTATTATCAGTTAAGAGAATTCTTTACCGGTCCTTAAACCCTAGCAAAAATACAACACAAATCATAAACATGTCTTCTTGTAACCAAAACATGATGCGGTTCCGACCAAGTATATATTACAATGATACAAACTCACATTCTAAACTACAACACTTCAATCATGACCAATCGCCTGATCTAATCAAAATATTTCCTTGTTTACCGGTTAAGGTCCTAATTCCCAGTTTCCCATTTCATTACCGGTAAGTTCTTTTTGGTAGACCAAAAAGACTAAGATGACAAAATTCAACATAGTAAACATCAGTTACCATCAATGACAACACAAATAACTGATCAAAGTCATCCAATCATGCAATCTCAATCTTTTCATCACAATGTCATCATAAACAATCCTTTACCGGTACAGTCATCATTCTTCATCTGCATCAGTTATGTCAATCATGCCAACATTCTCCCCCTTTGGCATTGGTGGCAATACCAACATAAACACCAACATATTCAACTGAAATCATGCTGCTTAGTTCTAGAACTTCTCTACTGCACTTCACTCTTTTGTTGATTCTTCTCTTCCTCCTTAGGCTAATATATTTCTTCTCCCCAATCAAATTTCTTATTCTCCCCCTTTGACAACAATGCCAAAGGTGCATATGCATCATCAATCATCAAATCTACTGCTGCTATCTTCAACATCTCTACAAACCTCATCTAAGATGCTCCCCTTGTGGAGTAGCCATCGTTTCATCAATCCATAGTGAAAACTTTTCAATAAGCATACTGGATTGATGCATCTCCTGCATCCTAGTTGTTCTTGTGTAGGGGTCTAACCCCTAATTTACCTCTGAGGTACTCAAAGGTAGTCTTCGAAAATGGTTTTGTGAAAATGTCTGCTAGTTGCTCTTTGCTTGTCACATACTACACCTTGACTTGTTTTCCCTGTACTCTCTCACTCGGAAATTGATATTTCAATTCTATGTGTTTAGTTATTGCATGTAATACAAGAGTTTTTGAAATATTAATTGCACATGTATTGTCACAATAAATAGTTACTAGTTCAGACATATAAATTTTAAAACCTTCAACACATGTCTCATCCAGATTGCTTGCGTGAAATTCATTGATGCTGCAACATATTTTGCCTTTGTTGTTGACTGTGAAACACAATTTTGCTTCTTACTTTTCCAAGCAACCAATCTATCTCCAAGAAGAAAAGCTTCACCGATAGTGCTTTTCTGATCATCAACATTGCCTGCCCAATCTGCATCAGTAAACATATTCAAAGAAAACTCTCCTTTATAAGGATACAATAAACCATAATCTATTGTGCCTTTCAAGTACCGAAATATTCTTTTCACCGCTATTAAGTGAGTCTCCTTGGGATCTTTCTAAAATCTAGCAAGCAAACCAACAACATGTGCAATATTAGGCCTACTATGAACAACATAATGCAACTTACCAATCATTGACCTATATTCTTTCTCATCAACAGAGGATGAATCATCCTGTTTTGACAATTTACAACCTATCACCATCAGAGTACCAACTGTTTTACAATCTTCCATGCCAAATATTTTCAACACTTCCTTTACATATTTACTTTGACAGATAAATATTCCACCATCAAATTGCTGGACCTGCAACCCAATGAAAAACTTAATCTCACCAATAAGAGACATCTCAAATTATTTCTTCATTTCCTCAGCAAAAGACATATATAAATCATCATCACCTCCAAAAATTATATCATCCACAAAATTTTTTTCTATCAACACTCTGTCTCCATCAGTCTTAAGATATATGTTACTGTCCTCACTAGTACACTGGAATCCTATCTTGATCAGGTGAGCATGCAATGTTTCACATCATGCTCTCGATGCCTTCTTCAATCCATACAATGCCTTATGTAACTTGCAAACCATATCTTTATTTTGAGACAAAGCAAATCCATCTGGTTGTTCTATGTACACTTCTTCCTCAAGGATGCCATTAAGAAAAGAATTATTAAACATCTATTTGGTAGACCTTAAAGCCTTTAAATGCAACATAAGCAAGTAACATTCTTACTCCTTCTAATCTTGCCACCAATGCAAAGGTTTCTCCATAATCTTCTCCTTCTTCTTGTGCATAGCCTTTGCATACCAACCTTTCTTTATTCCTCACAACCTTGCCTTCTTCATTCAACTTGTTTCTAAAACCCATTTAGTTCCAATCACATTTTTGTCATCCAGTCTGGGAACAAGTGTCCATGTCTTGTTCTTCTCTATCTGATCCAATTCCTCATTCATAGCATTAATCCAATTGTAGACACCTAAAAATGTCTCATTCATCATGTACTAATTATTCATCTAAATTAGTTAAATAATTCTTCAGTTCTTTAATTAAGTTAATTAATCTTATTCTTCTAGTTTCATATTTCTTCATCATCTTACTAATTATTCTATTTTTATTCTATCATCATTTAATCATTTAAACCATTTTCTAATATTAATTAAATATTTATTATTTAATTAATTGTGACTATTAATCCTTCAATTTAAATAATTTTTATTATTTAAATAAATTCATTTTCAATTTCTATCTCTAATCATTTAAACATTAACCCTTTTCTAAATATTAATAATTAATTAATTATAATTTTAATCCTTTAATTTGAATAATCTTTATTATTTAATTAAATTCAATTTCTAAATAATTAAATAATTTTTTAAAATTATTTAAATAACTCACCATTTCTTCTAATTTCATTTAATTCCAAATCCCCAAATTCTAATTTCATTTAATTTCATTAATTATTCTAATTTCATTTAATATTCTTCTAATTCTAATTCTAATTTTAATTATTCTAATTTCTTCTAATTTCAAATACATGTGCATGATTTCAAAAATCAAATTGAAAATCAAAGTCAAGTTCTAAATATATTCTAATAACAAATTGAATTTAAAATAAATTCAATATTTGAATTAAATCTCATGCAAAGATCAAATTGAAAATCTAAGTCAAAGTGCAAGCACATGCTAAATTAATTAATTGAATTATCTTTTCAATCCCTATTTCTATCTTTTAGTTAGCTTTTTTCTAAATAAAGCTTTTAATCAGTCATCTCAGTTAACTATTCCATCTATTTTAATTGATCATTTCAATTAATTGATTAATTGCATCGTTTCTTTAATTCTCTCCAATAATTCATTTTCTATCTTATAGTTAGCTTTTTCTAAATAAAGCTTTCTTTGTCATTTCTTAATTCTCTCCAATCATTCTTTTTCATCTTTCAATCAACTTTTTTCTCAATCAGTTAACCCATTTAATCTATTCAATCTATTCCGTTCCACCTCCAAATAAGTAGTTCAACTATCAATCAGCATGTGAGCTCACCTGAGTTCCACCTCTTGATCATTATGTTCCACCTCTCAATCAATCCTCTCTAATAAACTATAAATTGAGCATTCTATCTCCATTTTTAACAATCACAATGAATCATGAACTTTGAATCTTTGTGTCATTTGTAGGTTGCTAGTGCGATATCTGAGAGCCACCATACCACAAAGAAGAGAAGAAAAATGGAAGCTACATGCCATGGAATAGGGAGAATGGATTGATAAATCTTACATTCCTATTTCTTGTTTTGCATTATTTCATTGAGTTTTGTTTAAATTCTATTAGGATAGGGATTCATGATTTCCCTTTGATTTTTGATTGATTACATGATGAATTTTAGCATACAACATTTTGGTGAACCCAACGTGAACTAACAATAATTTAACCTTGTTTGTTTTCTGTGTCATTTTACAGATCATAGGATTTTTTATTTTTTTTGGTAGGTTTGTACGGATTGCACAACAAATTTAGAATCATGCAATCGAGCACACAGGGTCATGTATTCATGTGGAACCCATCACGCAATCGTCTAGATCTTATCACACAATCGATCAAATCCCGTTACGCATTCGTTGGCTGGCTTATGCGTTCTGTCTTTCTTATTTTTCTCATTAGTTGCACTTTGTTTTGTCTTGATTCTGTAATAAATTTGTTAAATATGAATATGGTTTACACTTATTACATTCTTTAATTATGACATCTTATGCCACATGAGGTACAATTTAGGATTTCAGGTGCAAGGAGGATGAAGGAACAAAGAAGACAAGCCAAACGCTATCAGCGAATCCTAAAGGAAGAAAAGAAGATACGAGATCTAGAGGACCATCCAACCATTGATAGATACAACAACCTAGTTCTCTCGTATAGAGTAAAATATGATTTTATTAACATAGAGTGGATGATCAGAGATCTTGCTAGGGCATCACAATCTATTTTGCAGGTTCCAGATCAGATTTAGCTTTTTTATTTTTTATTTTTTGTTTGGTCTATCTGTGTATCACACATTCACCTAGATAGGATCACACAATCATTTTGTTAGTATCGCACATTCACTTTATCAAAATTACGCAATCGCTCTGTCATTATTACATAATCGGTCATATAGAATCACACAATCACTCAGGTATCATTACGCATTTGTATTTTTCATTGTTAAGTTTATGTTTTTTATGGATTTTCTTGGGTTACTGATTATCTATCTACAGTATGTGGCAAATTTATAGAGAGGATTAGGTTATTATTGAATCATAAACACTCATGCTATCACACTTTAGTTTTGGGTTTAAATTAAACCTAGTTAAAATGGACATGCATGTTATCACACTTCAGTTTTGGGCTTAAAATATAAACCTACTTAAAATTGACATGCATGTTATCACACTTCAGTTTGGTTTTTTAAAATTGACATGCACATGCATATCTAAAACCTAAATTTGGGTTTTAAAATGAACGCGAATTAGGCCTATCAATAAAATAAATCACACTTCATTTTATTTAAGGGAAATAACTTTTATCATGTTTGGGGTGGACCTATTGTTGCATCAACTACCTTTCCACTAGCGTTCAAGGTCTTGGGAGAAAGGGAGAAGGTGATAACAACACCCAAAATTTTCATTTTAGTAGTGAGGGGTATCTTTGACTGGAGATTTCATCGCACCATAGAGGTACTTCGAATTGGGATACGTTGGGGATACCATCTCTCCCAGTGTACTCTCGAGTGGGTTTCTCGAGCTGCTATATAAATATACTAGTTAGGCGGCTAGAGTGTTGAGTGAATTTGACATATGTGGGTGCCTTCCCTGCACCTATAAGCTCAACTAAAATCTTAAGTGGCTTGCTCTGAGAATCCATTGTTTGATCGAGACCCCTCAAAATTTACAATAAGAACCAATTTAGCAGCCCAAATCCTACATTCAGTGATTCAGGGAGTGCGGATCATACCCCATAGATACCCCTCATGTACCTTGCATTATGAGACAAAAATCACTCAGTGATAAGATCTTTGGATCTTCAGGGTAAGAGAGGCTGGCATGCCCAAGAAGTGTGTGCAGTGAAGTGGAGCCAGTGCTGCCAGACTCTCTATCTGTTCATCTTGTTTCTGTATTTTGCTGTGGGGGCCTCATTGAATGGTGTCCACTTTCTAGCCTAAGATTGTATTCTATTCTTTTATATGTATCGTTGTACCAGATCAGGTTTGAGTCAGTATTTGGGCTATTTTAGGCCCTATCTTACATATCTTTGAATTCTCAGAGTGGGTCACAACACAGTCTAGTCAGCTGTACCTATCCTCAAACAACTGCTCTTAGATTTGAAAAAAAACAAACTTGTCCTATAAACGTAATTATTGGAAACAATATTTACCTAGAAACATGAGACAGTCCTACAAACTCCAAAATTTTACATACTTGTGACCATAGGCAGTCCTTGCATAGTCCTTACTTAAGTCCTTGCATAGTCCTCGTTTATGTCCTTATTATCATCCTTCAAATCTACATAAGTCCTTGCATAGTCCTCATTATTGTCCTTATTATCATCCTCATTTATGTCCTTAGAATTTGCATAAGTCCTCATTATCGTCCTTATTATCATCCTCATTTATGTCCTTATAATTTGTATCAGTTCTTTACATCATCCTCATTATCGTGCTTATTATCATCCTCATTTACGTCCTTAGAATTTGCATAAGTCCTTGCATCGTCCTCATTATCATCCTTATTATCGTCCTCATTATCATCATTAGAATTTGCATAAGTCCTTGCATCATCCTCATTATCGTCCTCATAGAGCTCCCATATATGTCATCATAATCTTTTCATAAGTCCTTATTTGTGTCCCATTGACCTCCTAGTTCATTTTAGTGTTTTTATAATCTTCATTTTAGACCTTGTCTAGACTTCATATACGTCTATCTTAGTCCGTCATTATTTTCATAATCATCCTAGAATGTCATACCCCAAATGTACAAATGACAATTAGAGGACTAATAAAACTCAACCTCAACTCAAACAAGTTTGTCAAGTTCAACAAATCAAACATTGTCACATTCAGAGAAATGGAGAAAACATCTTACATTTTATGATCCTAGGTTTAAACCAATCAAGAAAAAATCATGGATTGGCATTAAACATTTCATATGGAAAGTGGATAATTCATCCCTTCCATTCCTATTCCATCACCATCAATACAAACCTTAGCTCAACAGATCAAGATTTTGCAACAACAAATGATAGACATGACTAGTCCTAACAACCATAGGGGCTGTTTAGAAAAAATGATGAGAGAAGTGATGAACATGAGGGAATCAGTATCAGGCCAACCTTCTTCTTCTTGTGAGACCATTCAAACATGCCAACCTTCATTCTTCAACAAAATCATTCGTACCTCAGTTCAACCAACATTAGAGTCATGTAAACCCTCTTTTTTTTTCAACCCACTATATCAATCATACCAATCATATCAAACCAACAATCAAACCCCTTTCAACCAAAATCAAACCCAATTCAACCAAAGTCCAAAACAAAATTCATATCAACCCAACAAACAAACCCCTTTCAACCAAAATCAAACCCCATTCAACCAAAGTCCAAAACAAAATTCATATCAACCCAACAATCAAACCCCTTTCAACCAAAATCAAACCCCATTCAACCAAATTCCAAAACAAAATTCACATCAACCCAACATTGAAAGTACCTCTTTCAACAAAAAACAAACCCCTTTCAACCAAAATCAAACCCCATTCAACCAAAGTCCAAATCAAAATTCACACCAACACAACATTCAAACCTCTTTCAACCAAAATCAAATCCCTTTCAACCAAAGTCCAAATCAAAATTCATTCAACCAAAATCAAACCTCTTTCACCCAAAATCATACTCCTTTCAACCAAAATCAAATCCCTTTCAACCAAAGACCAAATCAAGCATATCTATCCACCATTTCATCATCCTCTGAAGTCAGACAAGACCAATCCATGCCATCTCTATCCAATAACACAACCTCCCAAACGCTATCCATCATACAGATCCAATTTAATTCAAAATCCTTCCTCATCAGGCCAATATGTTGAAACATTCCAAGAATCTCCCATGCATATCCAAACTTCTTCTCCATGTCAACATGATGATCCAAAATCAAAAGAAATGAGCCTTGAAACAAATAAAGATCAAGAACAAACACTTCTATCCTACCCAATTTTTGATCAAGATCCCATCGACCAAGAATCTTATGATGATCCCATCACTCTTTTCTATTCCATTCATAATGATACCCTTTTGTCTCAAGAACAAAGTGTCCTTTCAAGTCCCATCCAACATCCACCTCCTAAGAAATATTAGGATAACCCTTCTATCCTTCATAATAATCTCTTTCCAAGCCAAGATCAAAACATACCTTTACCTTCATGTCCTTAAAAAGATCCCATTATTTCTTCAAATCCTAATTAAGATCCCTCCATTCCTTCATTTCAATGTCATAATCCTCCATTTCTCTCACAAGATTCCCTCTCAAATGAATTTACCATTTCTCCTAGTGATCCCAATCCCTCTACACAAGTTGCTCATGAACCCCTTATCAATGAAATCACCAATCTAGATCATACTGCACAAAGCCACTTGTCAACAATTATATGTGAGCCATTATCACATGTCAATGTGGTGACATAAACAAGCATGGCACCAACTAATGAAATCAACACCCAAATTGTTTTATCATCTTCTTCATGCACAAGCATAAAATGGGCTAATGAGATCAACACATGGTTGGCTTCATCATACTCTTCAAGTGCATCAATAAAAATAGGCATAACACCCTCTCATGTCACAAATTTAAAACCAAAATCAATTTGTCTCATACACCCACACTTGATAGATTGGGGGCAAGAGAATCTACCATAGTTGGATTTCTTTAAAAATGATAAGGCTATAGCTGAAATCAGGGGTTCCAGAGTTGGATTTCTCTTTGATGATCCACAAAATCCAAAAACTAAGGAAATCAACATTGGAGATGCTGAACATATACACTTAATTGAGTCCTTATATCCTATTGAAAAATATATCTTTATCCGACTCTTCAAACAAAGACCAATGAACTATCTACACAAAACTCCCCGACCCTATGAACAACATGCACCTTAAACAATATTATATCTAAGGGCTGGGTTAGTTTAGGTTTTTCTTTCTGCATTACATCTCCTTTTATTCAAATCACTGCATCACATATAATTTCCTTTTCAAATGCATCACATTCACAAAATTTCTGCATTGGCATATGGCAGTATCAATAAAACAAAGCAACTATCCAAGTTTATCATTTGTTTGCATTCAAGAGAAACAAGGGTAATCTCATTTCTTAGATATTTGGACATGAAGTCTTTGAGGTCATAAGGTCATTCATTTTCAACATTACCCTGTGACGACGCTTTACTTATGGCTGGGTGATTTCACTATTTGAGACTTGTTTACCCAAAATATATTAATTACTATATGTCAAACACATTAACAAAATCTCTAATTCATTTGAGACACCTAGTTGATCATATGACTAAGTGAAAAATCTAAAATTCAACTTCAACGCCATTGTAATTGTCACACACAAGTAGGTTTCATTACTTACAATTCAAGGAAAGAAAATATAAAAAGAAAAAGTGCTATACCAAATATCCACCTCAAGGCAAAGGAACAATGAGATATAACTAAAATATCATGCATACAAAGTGTGACAAAAATATTGACTATGGGAACATGCGATTAACTCCATCAGGGCTATGAACGCATGTTGATAATGGAGCAATATTTGAGAAATTATAGTCTATAACCTTGTCGAAGTTTTGAAAGCTTGTTGCCAGCAAAGCTCTATTTGGGATGCTTTGAAGTTAGGATAATCCACGTAGCTAGTCATATAGGATGCTAAGGATCTTTAGTGAACACAAGAGCATGAATTAACTCATTTGCACATACATGGGAAAAAGAAGATCAAAGTTTCAAGCAAAGATTTTTTTAGTGGCAAATCTTCGCCAATTGGCGAATTTCATGTTTTTTTTTGAGGAAATGGTGAATAATCTAGGGCAACATAGTGGTCAAATCGCCTGGAATTTTGGGGTTAACAAGACACTGTATTCTGGCTTCGCCATTGATCACACACCATTCGATGTGGATGCTTGTAATATTCTCCCGAAATCACTCAGACATGGGTATTATATCACCTCCGTTATTCGCCAGAAATAGTAAAATGACCACGTACCCAGGACTTAATTCGCCAACAGTAAATTAAATGTTCATTGCACGCATTGGCCAAATTCACCAATATCAATTAAAACATTATAAGAATTCGAGGACCCATTTTGCCTCGCTTAAATCAAGATGCATTTTTAAATGCTTGTGCAATTTGCCAAAAATGCAATCATGGATTGATATAAATACACTCTTTCTTACAATTTGTTCATGTCTGATTAGTATATTTGGGAGCTCTCGATTCACATTCCACAATTTGAGTTGGAATGTCGAAGTTCATTGTAGGGCGGAGGGCTAGAGTTACAATCCTATAACATAGGCCCAAGAATTCCTGATTCTCGATTCAGAGAATTGAGAAATCATAAAGGTGAGTAATCATTTCTTCATACTTGATAGTATTAGTTTTAAATTTTAATTCGTAGTGAGAGGTCAAGACTCAAGATGTCATAGTCAGACATGGGTGAGACTCCTCAAGGTGGTGAAGGGATTGAGATGTCAGACAAGGGTGAGATTGAGACTCCTCAGGGTGGTGAAGGGATTGGGAGGCCATCAAAATACCCAAAACTTAAACTTAAAGATACTACCATAAAGTCTTTCTTTGGAATTGGCAAAGTTTCTGGTCCATCAACTTCTGTAGTTGCAGAAGCTATTCATAGTTGCTCACCACCACCACAAGGTGGGATTTTCATTGAGTTAAATGCATCAAATGAGGATGACAATATCGACACAATAGAAGATGTTCTAAGCGATACACACAATGAGATAATTCACTCAGATGCAAATGCTAGTACTGAAGATGATGTTCATAGGAAGAAAAGAAAAAGGAAAGTAAAACTGGGGTGAGAGTGGGAGATGACAAGGAGTTTTAAGATTGATTGGGTAGCAAAGTACCCATTCATTGAACCAGTCCCAAACAATGATGAATAACCAATAGAATGCAGGTGTAAGATTTGTAGCTGGAAAACTAAAAAGAGAAGAAGATGCAGCTAAAGCTTGACACGATACAAAAACATATTAGTAAGGTTTATGAAAAATAGATTATAGATGGAAAGGAAACACCAGTAGTAAGATGGAAATAAAAGGAAGAATGTCTTCATGTTAAGTATGTCGTGGACAATGAAGAGAATAACCACAAAATGATACTGATTGGTAATAGTGGATTTGGAAATACAATCAAGGCTGGGCTTGAACATGCAGCAAAAGATGCAAACCTGACAAAGACTATTCAGATGAGTGTTATTTTTCATATTCTGTCGAGAGGGAATCTTATGAAATATTTCCCAGAATATAGTAATTTATTATTATTTTTGAATGTTCCTCACTATCCTATGTCACATTGGTCAATAAAAGCTGGATGGGAAATGGAAAACTGTCTCGCTGAGGTGGAAAAGAAAAATTTACAAGAGAGTGTAAAAGAGTCAAATTTCATTTCATTATCCATAGATGAAGTTATTGCGGTAGATAACACTGCTTGGGTTTGTATGCATGTGTATATCATAAAAAAACACGTCCGCCAAGCTCATCTGCTTTGTGTTTGTAAAATGAGGGGCAATTCAACAACATAAAATTTATATTTGGAAGTTAAGAAATCTTTGAATGAAATTGCTGGTATGGATGACTTGACAATTGCCAAGAAGTTGGTGTGTGTTGGAGCTGATGGAGCTGCAGTAATGCAAGGTCAAAGGACCAGTCTTTGCACAAGATTATAAACTAGTGTTGCACCATACATGGTTGGCATTCACTGTATGAACCATCGGATGAATTTAGCAAATCTAATTGTAAGCAATTTCCCTATAGTGTCAAAATTTGAAGATTTGGTCCACAAGCTCCACTCATACTTCTGCCGAAGTCCGAAATGTTTTGCAAAATTTTAGATTTTTGCTGAGGGAGTAACAATAGGAAAGAAGCTTCTCAGGGATGTTGAGAGCAGATGGATCTGCTTGCATGGACCAGTGGAATGAGTTCTAGCAGAATATCAATCCTTGATTGGACTAATGTACATGAGCAACGACTCATAGTAGACAAAGCTCCTCATCTCTTACATAAGTTAAGTGATATAAAGACTCTATTAACTTTAGCTAGTCTTCTCCCCATGCTGGATTCAATGAAAAAACTTGTTAAGAAAGCCCAAGACAAGATTATGTATATCAATGAGTATATCACTCTATGTAAAATGACATGCTTGGGCCTGGATGGTCTATATTAGATCTAACAGGGCGAAGCCTAAATTGTTTTAGGTGGCAAATAATTACAGATTTGAATCATGCTGATTTTTTTTTTAGATTTCAATACAAAAGAATGAGTTATGTGTCTTTGTAAAAGGATTTCAGATACCAATGCACTAATCTAAGACGGGCAAGCGAGGCAGAGCACTACCAGTTAGGAAGGACGATTTTGACAGGATTGTTAAATCTGTTAGTGATAATTTGAAGTCTATTGTATATGAACTTTCAACTGAGATTCATGAAAGATTTCCTCAAGAAGAAATACTTGAACCCATGGGTTGTGTGTATCCTCAATTTTGGCATTTAATTGGAGATAATCCAAATGACGCAAAGGTGTTTCATAAAAAACTAGAGGAATTGATATTGACAATTTCAAAAGATGCATTTTGCAATGAACAACCAATAGAAGGAATTTTAAATTTAGATCATCTTAAAAACAATGTAAATGCTTTGCATTGACTATGAAACAACAATTGGTTGACTTAGAGAATCCATTTGAACTTGGATCAATCACAAGGCTTTGTAAAAAGATAGATCAAAGTGAATTATTGCGTATTGCAATACCAGAATATTTGAAACTTGTTGATTTATGTCAAACAATGATATTGGGGTCGGTGGAAGATGAGAGAGTTTTCAGTGCATTTGGGCTTTTGAAATCAAAGATCAGAAACAAATTAGACAAAAATTTGGATACTTGCTAGAGGTTATTTGTAACTTAGTATAATGTTAGAGATTTTCCATATGATAGGGCACTGACAATTTGGAATTCCATACGTGAAAGACGAGGGATGTGAAACACTTTAAAAACTGGTGGTGCTACTGCTAGTGCTAGTGCTGAGACAAATGATGGACTACAGACTCAGAGTCAGCATGAAGATGAAGAAATTTTTGAATACCCGACTCAGAATGAAGATGAACCTATTAGTACTAGTCAGTTTCCGGATCTTGAGTCCATTTGGGATACAGAAGCCTCAGACTGAGTCACTGAAGTGAATTATTAGTTAGTTTATAGGTATTTATAATTATACTATAGTTCTTGAGTCATATTACAATTTCAATTTGCAATACTATAGTTGTCATTGATGATTTTTGATATTGTATTCCTTGAATTTGTCAATCAGAACGGATACTTATTTCATATTTTTAATTGTGAATTTGAATTATTAGTAAACAATTAGAATCTATTTTCTGAATTATTAGTAAACAATTTAATTATTAGTAAATTGGTCCCACATTATGTTGAACATGAACTGAAACAATTTGTGTCACAAGATCCATTACATATTCATATTGCATAACTGTTAGAACCTTTCTATTGTTCTACATTAAATGCTTAACTTGATGTTCATGGATATTAGGGTTTTGTGTTTGTTTTTTGTCTTAGTTGGCTAGTAAACCGAAGTTGTTGTGCGTTGAAAATATGAGTTGTCCTCTCTTTATTTGTTCATGTCAATGTCAAGTGTGGTCAAATGGTTGGTCAGACAATGAGACATGTTTAATGTTTCATCTCTAACTCTCAGATAAATTTCATGTTTAACAATTTAAGTGGTGAGTTAGCGAGTGTTGGTTTGGGTTTAAATCACGAGGTCTCTAGTTTTTTGGGTGTTAGCATTTTATGTTAGCAATTTGGAGATTGTTAATGAAATTTATTTGGTTGCGGGGTCTCAAATTGGTTTGATGCCATGCATTATAGCCATGAGAGTTAGCAAGTAAGTCATTAATGGTCTGTGTGCCACTGCTCTCTCTTGTTTATGATGGTAATTAACATAAAACATCAATTTTTATTGGTACTCACTGGGTTGCTGCGGTCAAGAGATAAATAGTTTTGAGATTTTATGGTTATCGCTAACTCATAGGTCCTTTATCATCAAGTCAGTTTAAGTCGCGAGCATGTGAGTACTGGGAGATTTTAAAGTTGTCTCTACCTCACAAGATCTTTTGCACTTGACCATTTTATGTTGCGAGGTTGCGATTGGGTGTGACTTTATGTTATCGCAAGGTCGCGAGCTGTTCGCGGTTAAGTCATTTTAATTTGTGATCATGCGATGTGGTTGGTATCGTAGCTTAGTTGGTTTCGTCACTTGTTCGCAGGTTTTGAAGTTGTTTAGCATTTTATGTTGCGATCTGGCAACAGGTAAGTTTTGGTTTGATTTTATGGTTATCGCATGCTCGCAGGTTTGTAAGTATTAAGTCAAAAAGTGTTGCGAGCATGCGATGGTGGTAAGTGTCTTGTTGTCGCGGGATCACAAGGGTTTAAGTCAAGTTAAGTTGGTGGTTAAGTGTCTAGGATTTGGGTTGTTTCTGATTTTACCATTAGTAGGAGTTCCTTTGATGAAGTAAACAATTTCCTTAAACGGTATAGGTTGGTTAATGCTGTGTCTAGATTCTGTGATCCTCAACAATCTATTAAATGTGCATTGCCAAAAATTACACCTTGGGCCATAATAAAGGACCATGAACCATTGGATGATGAAGACGTGGTTAGAAATTTGCTGAGCAAAGAGGAAGTACAAGAAAGGAGAAGAAAATGGAAAAAATTGATGAGAGTTGAAGCAGAATTGAAGGTTGTTGATCCTAGTTTATTAGGTTTTTGCCCTAATAACCGGTAATTGGAGAGGATTAACAGGATGCTAAGTTTATATGAAACTCAAAATGCCTCAAATTCCAGAAGTGGCTACTCAATAGCAAGACCCCCAAGATGGACATTATTCACATGGCAAGAGGCCACTTAGTGTGTCTACTGATGATATAGAGAGTGGGGATGAAGTTCAATCTACTCAAGTGCCACCTGCAAAGAAACAAAAAACCAAAGAGGTTGGTACAATTGTGAGGAGAGACCCTTCTAGAGCAATTGTTACAGAACAAGGACACTACTTTCATCAAATAAGGACACATCTCAAAGAAGCAGGGAAGAATGCAGAATATGGAGAAACAAACGAAGCCCTTGCTCAAGGCTTTGATTAAGTCAGATGAATTTAAAAGTTTTTTGACATGGCTGAAACAAAATCAATTAAGACAAAATCTGATCATAGAGGAAGAAAATGTAGAAAAGAAAGAGGAGATCATCAAGGCACTGAAGGAATATGATCTTGACAGGGAGAAAATATCTGTGGAACAGGCAAGACAATTGATTAAGAGTATTGGTATGATTATGATGCCCGACTGGGATATCTAGTCTATTTTTATTATTGATTAGATTAAGAAGCAAGAGGACCCAATGTTTAAAACTGAATTTGAAATTGGAGATGTAATAAGAGGATCATGATTTAATCCTAAGTCAAAGACACTTGCTGCTTGGTCTTTGGCCCCTTCCACTCAAAATCCCCATGCATTCTAAATATCCAAGTAGAAAAGAAAGCTGACAGAATGATCTGGAATTTGCAGAACACAACTGACATGGAGATTGCCTCATTTTTGACTCAAGTTTCTTTCATGAATTTATCAAAAATAGAGGATTTTTCAAGAAGATACACATAAACATATAGCCAATTGATTGCATTATCTAAAAAATATGAAGAGACACTAATGAAGAAGGGCACTTTGGAGGAAGAGTTAGTGGAGTTGAAAGAAAAAATTGTAAATGAGCCCTCTCCAATACAGATTACAGAAAAGTACAAGAAATACCAGCTGATGTGACAACAAAAATGGAGGAATACACAGAGAAAATTGAAAAGCTTGAAAAGGAACAAAATGTCAAGGCTATCTCTGTTGTGTCAGAAATTCTGAAACACAGGATTAATATATTGAAAGGAAAATTGATGGTAGTGCATGATTTGCACATTTCTTTGAAAGAGGCAAGTAAAACATCCTCTGAGGCTGTCTCTTTTCTTGGACCTTTGTTCAATGTTTGGTCAGGAAGAAGCAGATTAATGGATAAGCTAGATACTACAATGATGTATAGTGATGAGTTCCCTCCCAAGATCAGTGACACTAAAGACATGGTGGAGGTAATGAATGCAACTTATGCATTTTTCACAGGGAAGGATGTGCTTATAAATGAAAAATTGCAGACATTTGGGGAAGGTTATAGTAAATTGGTGCCTTCAATTTATGGTAGTAATGGAGATTTGAAATCAGTTTCTAATTGGACCAACGAATTTGATTTGATTCTGGAGGAAGAAGAAATAATCAAGCATATAGATGAATAGTTTGATGATGATTTCCTTAACGATATGCTTGATTCACTGTTCAAGGTTGAGGTTGATCATGCAAAGTTTATTATTGAGGCCAGGGAAATTACAGATGCCAGATGGACAGATTCATTTGCAAAGTTGGAAGAGGTAAAGGCATCCAATTGGCCAACAGAGAAAGAGGTGGACAGGTGGCAAGCCATGCTAAAGAAAAAGAAGAAATGTCAGATTGCTACCCAAGATTCCTCATAGTAATTCTAAGATTAATTTGAGAGGGATGGCCACTTTTTTTTTTGATTGGTAGAGAGGGATGGCCAGTTGGCCACTTTTGTTTATATTGAAAACTGATATAGTTATAATAGTTCAACTGTTCAAGAATTTGATAAGTGCATAGCTGAATCACATTTTGAATTTACTTTATGATATCATTATGAATATAATATCAATATCATTTGCAATTTGAGATCTTCACATAATTGTCTTTGTGTTGAATTTATGTTTTCATTGTGAATTGAATGGTCAAGGGTTTTTCCATTTACGTATGAATCTGGGTTGTGTATGTAATCGAATATTCATTCCTATTTATCTACAAATGAATCTTATTAAATTTTATTATCAGGTTGTCTTTGAATTGTAAGTGACTCTATGCCCTAGGATAAGGCACTGGTCTGTTGTCTTGATGTTGGCTTGGTGAAGTGACCTTCCAATTTTAATAGTTGATTCATTGTGGGTGAATATGTTTTCTTGTTTGCCTTTGATTATGAAATTGTGATTTGTCTATAACATATATCATGGAATTGGATCCTCAAAAGATATTCCCTTTAATTGAGATGTATGCATGTTTTACTAATTATGTTGTATTCCTATCTATTGTGGTGTTTGATACTTTCATTCTTAATACTCTTATGATTTTATATGCTATGGATGTTTATGTAATATATATGGAGGTGTTCTATGACTACCATGTACATGTTTTCCCTCCTCCATAAAGTTGGCATTTACTCATACCTTTAATCTGCCCACCAATTACAATGAAGTGAATCATTAATATGATTCTAGAATAATAAAAAATTTGCATTCTTGGGCATAATAGGAAGCATTAAATGAAAAATTACACACACCATAACAATGCAATAAATGAAAAAAGTTAAAACTCATGATTCTGATAATTTGAAAGAGATATAATTATACACCAAAGAGAAATAGATCAGAATTTAATTTCTATTGAATAAAATTACTACTTCCATCGACCGTCACAAAATAAATTTATATATAACTCCTTCAAGAACCTGCACAAAGCTTGACACTAAATGCTTTTCATTTTCTCTGTAAATGATTATACAAATTGATCCATTCACCTAGAGTCTAGAATTAGTACTAGAACCATAAAAGGAACCCCAATGACTATACAACTTGCAAAACTTCTTGAGCCATGCCATTATCACCCTGATGCCTTCAGATGGAATGTGAGATGTTACGTTCTATCCAACAGATCATTTCCCTTCTCGGAAGGGATATTGGGACTTGGCAAGAAGTAACTTAGTAAAGTCACCCCTAAAAATTAAAATAGAGGAGGAAGCCTTCATGCCTAGGAATAGAGAAAATGGAAAGAGGAGCTCGAGCCTTCATGCCCATGATCAGGGAAAGTGGAAAGAGGAGCTTTAGGGTAAATGTAATATGCTGGGGAGGGCTTGCAGCTTTGATGTCATCACAAAGATGACTGGCTACCACTCCCCACCCAAACAAATCCTTCTTTAATTCCTCTGTGAGCTCCTTCTTCAAACCCCCTGCCATCCTGTGGTAGAGTAGAAGCATAGGATGTGCCATGCTTGGCCTTTCTTGATAAGAAAAGGCTTTCACAACCCCTCTGGAAATCCTTCTCACTTTCACAACCCCTCTAACAATAAAAAAACTCACATAGGAGAAAACAAGAAAACACCCATCTGGTATTACAGAGCACACAACAACTCCATGCACAATCCTTCTTAAACATCATCTTCCTTTTTGAGGGAAAAACCACTCTCAGAAAATGAAAAAGGTTTCTTTTCTCTTCTACTAATTAAGTCACCACTCCATTATATTTATAACCTTTTAACACTTCATTTGGTGATGCTCATTCACGTGAAAAATCATCATTTTGGTGTTTTTCAACATGACTGTAGACTCTAGAAGTCCTGCCTATCAATTCCAATGCATCCTGCTAAGGCTCATCTATTGTGAACGATTTTGTTCTGATTTTATTCCTCCTTGATTGGACAAATTCTGCTTTAGAATCCCTGACAACAAGCAACCTGAGCTTTGATTTCTCAGAGAAATCCATGATCTCCCATCTCTAACTCAAAGCTATCCAATCCTTTTGTGCCTCTGAAACTGTCATCCTCTCTTGTCTAATCAACCTTGACTCAGGAGAAACCATCAAACTAGTCCCTCAGGAATGAATCAGAATCCAAGCCTCAAAAATTCCTTGTACATTTTAGCTTGCAACCACAGTTGTTGCTAGCTCTCATGTTTGTTTAATGTTAGTATTTTTAGGTTGCGTGCTAGCGACTAGATAGTTTGTGGTTAAGTTTTATGGTTATTGCCAGCTCACGAGGTAAAATGTCTGAAGACGTGATCAAGCCGCTAGCTGGCGCCAAGTTGATTTGTGTTTACATCACGAGGTCTCTAGCTTTTTGGGTGTTAGCATTTTATGTTACCGAGATGGAGATTGTTAATGAGATTGCTTTGGTCGCGAGGTCTCAAGTTGGTTTGATGTCATACATTATAGCCATGAGAGTTAGTGAGTAACTCATTTCATATAGTTGTCGCTAGCTCTCATGTTTGTTTAATGTTATCATTTTTAGGTCGTGAGCTAGCAACTAGACTGTTTGTGGTTAAGTTTTATGGTTCTCGCCAGCTCGTGAAGTTAAATGTTTGAAGACCTGATCAAGCCGCAAGCTTGTGAGTGAAGTGCTAGTGGTTAAGAGATAAACAATTTTATGTTGGTGAGTACGCGACAAGGGTTAAAGTTACCACTATCTCTAAGTCACTGTGGTGACGAGGACTTAACATTTTGTGGTCGAGAATTGGCGAATGGCAGTTCAGTTTCCCTTAGTCTCTAGATCTCCAGGTTACGAAGGCTTAGCATTTTCAACTTGCGAGTTGGAGATAGAGTCGTAAGGGCTTGTCGATAGGTCACGATATTTTATAATGGGCAGTCTTTTAGGCAGAGAGTTGACGACTGTGTGCCACGTGTTTTAATGACTTAATATCTTGAAATCGCCAATATTTTTTTTTTATGGTTTGAAAATAGCTTGAAACCGCCAATATTTTATTTTTATGGTTTGAAAATAGGTTGAGATTGCCAATTTTTTTTAATGGTTTGAAAATAGGTTGAAATCGCCAATGCAAATATTTTCTGGTTTTAAAAACATTACAATTCACCCATGCAAATATTTTTTTGGTTTTAAAAACATTACAATTCGCCAAGATTTTTCATAAACTTTGTGTGATCACAGCTAATTCGCCAATGGAGATTATTATTTTTTCTTCGTAAACTGCAAAAATTTGCCAGTAAAATTAAATTTTTCTTCAGGAATTATACAGCTTTCACCAGGTTTGTACACCTTGTCCAAGGGGGGGTTTCTTAAAGTTTTCCCTAGTTTCAAGAACCAATGGGGAAGTTTTCTACGTCTCCATTTGTAAATCCTAGTCACTAAGTGTGTTAATTTGGATGTTTCAAGGGACCTTAAGGATTGATTGACTACTTATCTATTAAATATTTTGTACCTCCAATTCAATTGGTGTATTACAAAATGCTAAACAAACACAGTCATCCTTGTTCGAATAGGAAATGCATTTTCAACATGCATATGACATTAACATAGGTCATGCCAAAAATTCATTGTCTCCCATGCATTTTGTAGATTATCATGGGTCTGCATATTGGAGGCATAGTTGAAAAAATCCTAAAAATCATGAAAACACCCTGAAAAAATTAATCCTAAAAAATCATAAAAAGTCCTGAAAAAATATCCCAAAAAATCATAAAATGTCCTGAAAAAAACCTTAAAAATCGAAAAATAAAAAAACTGAAAAAATCAAAGCAAGAAAGCATAGACCATCCATCAAATCAAATAAACAATAGACAAACTCTCAAATTCTGCAATCAAGTTGATCACAGTCTTGTTAATCAATTTATTGATCAAACTCTATCAAACATCAACATGTCTTATACAGGGAAGGGTATACTCGAAACCAGAAAGATCGGTTTTACATGTGGTTTCACTCTCTCAAACCAAACATTCCTATAAATCATCAAACAATCAAAACAATGACATAGATCAATATGACTGCTGGATTTTGTCCAAGTTAGTCTTATCTTTATCAATTGATGACAGGTCACGTTTCATCAAATCCAAAACATTGAAAAGAAAAAAATACCAAAAGCATCCATATAATGTCTTGACAAAATCCTAAAAAAGTCCTAAAAAAATTCAAAAACATTAAAAAACAAAAAAGGGTAAGTGCACCAAGATGGTGAATAGAAAAGTGGCCACATACAAAAAAGAAATGAAAATTTTCATAACCCGTGCGTGTTCTATGAAATTCAAAAATGTGCTAGGCTTGGTAACACCAAGCCTAGCCAAAAATAATACGGGTTTTGGGGAAAATTATATTTAATAATAAAATAACAAGTTCCTCAAAATTGGTACGGGTTTTGAGGAACAATTTCTCATAACCCATACTGGTTATGCAAAACTAGAAGTTTTGGCCTTAGTTCTACATAACCCGTATGGGTTATGTAGAACTAGGAACCAAAGAGGAAGTGGGGGGGGGGGGGAGGGAGGGAGAGAGAGAGAGAGAGAGAGAGAGAGAATAGGATAAGGAGAGGGGGAGGGAGAGAGTTAGAGATAGAGAGAGAAGGGGATATGAAGAGAGGGAGAGAGATAGGGAAAGAAAGAGAGAGAGAGAGAGAGAGAGAGAGAGAGAGAGAGAGAGAGAGAGAGAGAGAGAGAGAGGAAAAGAAAGAGAAGGGAGAGAGGGTGAGAGTAGGATTGTGTGTGTGTGTGTGTGTGAGAGAGAGAGAGAGAGAGAGAGAGAGAGAGAGAGAGAGAGAGAGTAGGATAAGGAGAGGGGGAGGGAGAGAGTTAGAGATAGAGAGAGAAGGGGATATGAAGAGAGGGAGAGAGATAGGAAAGAAAGAGAAGGGAGAGAATGTGAGAATAGGATTGAGAGAGAGAGAGAGGGAGAGAGATAGGAAAAGAAAGAGAAGGGAGAGAGGGTGAGAATAGGATTGAGAGAGAGAGAGAGAGAGAGAGAGTGGGATAGGGAGAGAGAGTAAGAGGAGAGGGTGTGAGACATGAGGTAGAGAGAGAACAAGTGAGAAGGAGAAGAGGGTGAGAGACTCGACATAGAGAGAAGTGTAAGGGGGAGAGAGATGAGATACAACTCAAGGAGGATAATTAGGGCTTAGAATAGACAAAGATAGTGATGGGGGAAGGAAGATGAGAGAGAGGAAAAGAATAGAGACATGCATGTATATATATAAGTATATGTATATATAACTATAGATATGCATATATACATACATAAACACATATTATATATGTATGTCTATACATATGTGTAGTAAATGCTAAGTTTATAAGCATACATTTTGATGTCTTCATAACCCGTACGGGTTTTGTGAAACTCAAAATGATGTTTTTCATAACTTGTACTGGTTTTGTGAAACTCAAAATGATGGTTTTTCATAACCCGTATGGGTTTTGTGAAACTCAAAATGATGTTTTTCATAAACCGTACTAGTTTTGTGAAACTCAAAATGATGTTTTTCATAAACCGTACTGGTTTTGTGAAACTCAAAATGAAGGTTTTTCATAACCCGTACTGGTTTTGTGAAACTCAAAATGATGGTTTTAGTTCTACATAACCCGTACGGGTTATGTAGAACTATGAATGGTAATTTTTGTTTTTCTAAACCCGAGCGGTTTATCTTGCACATCAGAACCCATGCGGGTTTTATAGGGTTGGAAAATGACCCTAAGGCTTGCAAGCCCATTTTCTCTCCATTTTTGTCCTTTTACATGTTTTTTCATCTTCCAACATGATTTCTTGACTTCACCATCATCATGTTTACAAATGATCAAGTGGGTATCTCTAAAATTACCACCATAATCTCATACATCTTCTCAAATTTCTAACCATATAAATTTTTCCATTTTTGGACAACATTAGCATAGTAAACTTTAATTTTCTTTACCAGTACCTTGATAGTCCTCACAGACATACATCTACCATTTTTTTAATAACTTTTGATATACTTGACCAAATTTAAAATAATTTACATATTATTGTTCTACACTAGATTCTATATAATTTTTAAAAAATAAGTTATCATTTTTGATTATTTTGATGCAAGTTATGCCCAGCGCACGAACAAGTACCAAATTTTCAGGATGCGGTCACTTCAAAAAATTATAAAAAGAAAAATTACAAACAAATACACAACTTATAGATCTCAATCTTACCTATCATCCTACCAAAGGGTTTTGAAAATGCTAAATCTAACTATATATTTTGTGCAGTGCATGAAAACAATTACGTTATGTTTTTCTTAAAAAACCAGGAACAATTTTTCGTGCGAGAGAGGTTTGAACCTCTTAATCTTGTCCAATTTAAAAAAACTTTAGTAATTTAGAATCTTTATTAAGAGTACTACAATTCTTATTATTTTTTCAACTTCTAGTTTTGAGTGTGTGACCTTCAAATATCTCTTTGAAGTTCAGGTTTACTTGTTTTTTAGAAAAGAAGTGGCCACTTATAGCCCCCTTTTTGTTCACCATCTTGGTGCACTTACCCAAAAATACCAAAAACATTCAAATATCGATCCACAAAATCAAACCCCCCAAAATCAAAACAATCAATAAAAAAAACTTGCAATAAAATATCTCACAAGAATCAAATACCCTAGCAGATATCGAGCAAACTCTTCGCACAAAGTTAACAAATGATACGAGTATCTAGTTAAAAATCTGTAATCAATTGATCAAACTGTCTTATCAATCGTATCATATCCATATCAAGTGATCATTATCTTGTCTTAAATTGAAGAGGATACACTCAAAATCAGATAGGTTAGTCTTAAACGAGGTCCACAACTTTCTGAGATCAAACATTATCAACTATCACATCAAGCAACTGAGAACAAAGACACGGGATCAGTATAGCTACTAAATTTTGTCTGGGTCAGTCTTTATCTTTTATCATTTGGTGACAGATTGTGTTCCTATGCTACTCAAAGATGTCCACAAGTGACTAGAGGATCCATGATGGGCTCTATCTTTTTCTTTGTTTTCTATTTGTGGTGTGAACCAATGAAGTTCTAGGGAAATTTATCTAGTGGGTGTCTATGATAGGAGCATTCATCTTATGAATGCCACACATACCTCGACCCCTAGTGTATTTCTCAGAATGGAGGGTTTCAATCCTTGTCTGCTACATATTTGTTTCTTCAATGAGACATCTTTATATCTTGGTTCCTTATACCCTGATGTGCTAAGCTCCATTGTTCAATAATAAGGCTCAGTGATGAATATATATTGCTCTATAAATGATGACATAGGTTCGTGAAACAATCATTCTCATTTCATCTCATTTGCTTATTGCTAGTTTGCTGAATCTTTTCTCATCATCTCTTTCTAAATCATTTTCTATCATCTAACATTATTCTTTCATCAATCTACTCTCTCATATTCTATCTCAATATCATCTTCACATCACCTATCTCTATCTCTAATCAATTAACTATTCTTCTATCTCACATTCTTCTTCATTCAAGAGATCATTCATACCTTTAATGCATAAACAATCTCTTGAGGGGGCATTACACCTTAAGCGTCTTTGGGGCATATTGGGGCAGATTTGTTTTGAATTTTTTTTGAAACAACATCATTCTGACATTGTCTCAAGAGGGGCAAATGTAGACACCTAAAAATGTCTCATTGATCATGTACTACTTATTCGTCTAAATTAGTTAAATAATTCTTTAATTATTTAATTAAGTTAATTAATCTTATTCTTCTAGTTTCACATTTCTTCATCATCTTACTAATTATTCTGTTTTTTATTCTGTCATCATTTAATCATTTAAACCATTTTCTAATGTTAATTAAATATTTTTTATTTAATTAATTATGATTATTAATCCTTCAATTTAAATAATTTTTATTATTTAAATAAATTTATTTTCAATTTCTATCTCTAATCATTAACCCTTTTCTAAATATTAATTAAATATTATTATTTAATTAATTATGATTTTAATACTTTAATTTGAATAATATTTATTATTTAATTAAATTCAATTTCTAAATAATTAAATAGTTTCTTTAAATTATTTAATTAACTCACCATTTCTTCTAATTTCATTTAATTCCAAATCCCCAAATTCTAATTTCATTTAATTTCATTAATTCTTCTAATTTCATTTAATATTCTTCTATTTCTAATTCAAATTTTAATTCTTCTAATTTCTTCTAATTTCAAATACATGTGCATGATTTCAAAAATCAAATTGAAAATCAAAGTCAAGTTTTAAATATATTCAAATAACAAATTGAATTTAAAATAAATTCAATATTTGAATTAAATCTCATGCAAAGATCAAATTGAAAATCCAAGTCAAAGTGCAAGCACATGCTAAATTAATTAAGTCAATTATCTTTTCAATTCCTATTTCTATCTTTTAGTTAGCTTTTTTCTAAATAAAGATTTTAATCAGTCATCTAAGTTAACTATTCCATCTATTTTAATGGATCATTTCAATTAATTGATTAATTACATCATTTCTTTAATTCTCCCCAATCAGTCATTTTCTATCTTATAGTTAGATTTTTCTAAATAAAGCTTTATTTGTCATTTCTTAATTCTCTCAAATCATTCTTTTTCATCTTTCAATCAACTTTTTTCTTAACCAGTTAACCCATTTAATCTATTCAATCTATTCCGTTCCACCTCCAAATCAACAGTTCAACTATTAATCAGCATGTGAGCTCACCTGAGTTCCACCTCTTGATCATTATTTTCCACCTCTCAATCAATCCTCTCCAATAATCTATAAATTGAGCATTCAATCTCCATTTTCAACAATCACGATGAATCATGAACTTTAAATCATTGTTCATTTGTAGGTTGCCAGTGCAATATCTGAGAGCCACCATACCACAAAGAAGAGAAGAACAATGGAAGCTACATGCAATCATGGAATATGGAGAATGGATTGATAGATCTTACATTCCTATTTCTTGTTTTGCATTTTTTCATTGAGTTTTGTTTAAATTCTATTAGGATAGGGATTCGTGATTTCCCTTTGATTTTTGATTGATTACATGATGAATTTTAGCACACGACACCAATCATCATCCTTCAATGCTTCTCTTACTATTTTAGGCTCAATAGTTGAAATCAGATAGTAGTTTTCTCTGATTTTCCTTCTTGTTTGTACACCAACATTTTTATCTCCAATAATTTGGTCTTCTAAATGATTAAGTCTAACATATCTTGGTATTACCGGTTCTAGTGCTATGCCTCTTGCATCATGTTCTTCATCGCTTTCTTCATTTACCAGTTGAGCACCTATTTTTGCATCTTCCTGCTCATCATTCTTTTGCACTTCCAGTTCAATAAACACAAGTTTTTTTTCATCTTTCTCAGGCTCAGATCTACTGGTCTCATCAGGTTTCTCAGAGAGTTCATCAATTTGAAAATTTACACTGTCAATGATCTTCTTAGTTCTCTTGTTATAAAATTTGAAAGCCTTTTTCTTTGTAGATTAACCAAGAAATAAACCTTCATCACACTTAGCATCAAATTTTCTTGTGAAATCATCATGTTTAATGAAACATTTACAGCCAAAATTTTTAAAGTAGCTTACATTAGAAGTCTTGCCATGCCATAATTCATAAGGTGTTTTTTTGTTACCTCTTTTAACAAGTACCCAGTTCAAAGTGTAATAAACAATGGGGTGAAATCACAATAATGGTTCCCACTTTTTGACCAACTTTGACACTTAGATGAACATTTTGAAAAAAAACCTTCACTTTTTGACACCTATAACTTTTAAACCATTAAGAATTTAAAGATGATGTAAACTAGTGATTTGTAAAAATCTTGTTTGTAGATTCTAACTATATTTTTTTCAAGTTTTTTTGAATAATTTTTTTTTGATTTTGTCATCTCCCTCAAAAAGTAGTTTTTTACAGCAAACAACATTTTTAAAGAGTGATGTACATCCTAAAACGCATAATTTGTTTTCTATAAATGACAAAAACTTAATTATTTTGAATTTTGGTTTGTAACATCAATACCAAGGGTATGTAGTTGGTTTGATAGTGATATGTTGAATATTTTTCATTTTATTAAGTTTTGAAGTCTGACTAATTATAATTTAGATATAGGTGTACGTTTGAACACATAACTTGTTCTAAATATATCAAAATATTCTATATATATCAAAATTCATTTTTTTATTTTTATTTTTAGAAAAAGGACATCAATACCTAGTGCATAGATATTTTTTCAGATTTTTTTTGAATTAGTTTACTATTTTTTTCAATGCATTGAACAAATAAGTCCATGTTCGGTGAAAAACCTACATTCATAAGAAATAAAATAAAAATATATTAATGAAATTAAATATATTAAAAATTATACTATTTAGAAATATTATACTAAGGACTAAATACTTAAAAAAATAAAACTTCTAAATGAATTCATTTGACCCCCCAAAAGCTAATGTAAAATTGGCTTTTATCAACATTTGATAGATATGAAGGAGACTCCATTGCAAGTATGATTTAGAAGTAGAGAGGTTCTATCCAAGAAATTTTGATCTAAGAGCCTTTGATCTAACTATGTTCAATTAATTACTTCAAATGGGACCTCTTAAAGCTTAAATAATTATATTTAAAAAAAATGTATGATTTTAGCAAAAAATCAGGATGTACCAAAAAGTGGGAACCAACATTGTGAGTTCACTTAGTGCTAACCGCTTCTTTCCAAATTTTTTTTGGTACTTCACCTTGAATCAACATGGTTCTAGCAGCTTCAATAATTGTTCTATTCATTCTCTCTGCTATCCCATTCTATTGTGGAGTTCTAGGAGCTGACATCTGCCTCTTGATTCTCTATTCATCACAAAACTTCATAGACTCATCAGAAGTAAATTCTCCTCCTCGGTCAGATCTCAAACATTTCAAATTCTTCCCAATTTCTTTCTCAACTAAAGCTTTGAATGCTTGGAATTTATTGAATGCCTTAGAATTTTCTCTGAGAAAAGTTACCCACATCATCTTGAAAAAATCATTAGTGAAAATCATGAAATATGTATCACCATAATAGCTCTTAGTCCTTATAGGACCACAAAGATCAGTATGAACTAAATCTAAAATATTCACTGAGGAGATGGACTTACTCTTAAAAGATATAAAAGTCATCTTAACCATTTGACAGTCCTTACATAACACATTATCCGGTTTAACAAGATGGGGCAAACCTCTCACAATACTTGATTTACTAACCTTTATCAAACTGTCAAAATTAACATGACAAAACCTCTTGTGCCATAACCAGTTGTCTTCAATCTTTTCCACCAAACAACTATTCACATTAGTATTCAGATGAAAAAGATTACCTCTTGTCTGCTTTCTAGTAGAAATCAATTCTCCATTACTTCGAAGAATCTTGCACACTCCTCTTAAATTCAAAAAGATATCCCCTATCATTTAATTGACCAACACTCAAAAGGTTATGTTTTAATCCATCAATCCAAAAGACAACATATGCATTACTTTTTCTATTTAGTGAAATAGATCATTTACCTTTAACCATGCAGGGTGAGTTGTTACCAAACCTTACTACACCTCTATCAAATTCTTCAAGGGATAAGAACTTGTTTCTATCACTGGCCATGTGGTGTGAGCAACCACTATCTGTTATCCATTCATCACTACTATCCATGTGAGACACCAATGCCTTTTCATCAGTTAGATCTTCCTTCACAACAACAAACACTATCTCCTCATTGTCATCTTCTTTTGATTTATCATCAGTTACTCCTTCATCAATTGCAACATAGCATTTATTCTTTCCTTTTCCTTTAAATTTCTTGAACTTTTCCCTTTTTATCACAGTTAGGATGATTTGTAGCAATGTATCCAATCTTATTATAGAAAAAAATTTCAAAGGAAGTTTACCTTTGTACTTATTGGTTTCTCTAGGAAATATTTTAACCAATAGTGCCTCAAGTTCCATCAAATGATCTTCATCATCACCATCAACTCTGCTACCGCCATGACTAGACTTGCAGTCATGATTATGACAAATATCCTTTCCTTTCTTCACAAATGTCCTGATAACAAAATCTTTAAAAGAAGATTAAGACGGTTTTGAAACACTATTATCAAAGCTGTTTAACTCAAATGCAATCAAATTTCAAATAAGAGAATCAACAGTGACTTTATCTTTAGAAATAGATCTCAGTTCTTGAATTGCAGAAACTCTAATAGCATATTGTGGTAGGAGATTCCTAAGAATTTTACTAACAATAACATCATCATCAATCTTACCTCCAACACTCTTAATACCACCTATAACTTCTTTAATCCTTTGACCATATTGTGCAATGTTCTCACCATAAACCATTTTTGTGTCATCAAATTTGCCTCCTAAACTTTCTTCTTTTGCTCTTTGTACATGTTCATCTCCTCCATAAATCAAGTCTAATTTCTCACATACCTCAAATACAGTTTCTAATCCATGAACATCTATATACTCAGAATCAGATAAAGTGCTTACGATTTCTTCCAAGGCTTGAATGTTTTCTTGTTGATCTTTAAGCTCATCCAGTGTCAAGGGGTTGGTAGTAGGAGCAACATACTTGTTTACCACATGATTCCAAACTGAGCACCCAATCCTTTCATGTATATCTTCATCCGGTATTTCCATATCTGGTAGTTGTCCTTGGTAAACTTGGGACCCTCCTTCATCATTTTTCTCAAGATCTTTTTCTCAAGCTATTAAGCTTTCTGCACACATAGGACCAAGGTTCTGATACTAATTGTTAATCTTAGAGGATCTAGTTAATACTAAGAGGGGGGGGTGGGTGAATCAGTATTAACAACAAATTCAAATCTAAAACTCAACCTTATAAAAAATTTCACCAAAACAAACAATAACCAACAACAAAACCATTTACCAGTACCGATATTTGCTGATAATCATATGCTAATCTGATTTATCAAGTCTACACATTAAGTGTTCATTAACCATGCATTAACTAAAAATAAAACATAACAACACATAAAAATATTCACCATGTGAACACAATGTTTTTCACGTGGAAACCCAAATAGGGAAAAACCACGGTGGGAATTGGTACCCACTAAAATTGTGCACTCTTTCGGAATGCACCTTGTTAGGAGCCTAGTCCGGTTAGGAGATTGTAAAGATACCTTGTTAGGAGTAGACCCTATTAGGAGTCACCTAGTTAAGGGATTTAATCTGATGAGTCTTGTAGGAGCTTTGACCTGTTAGGATCAACCTCGCAAGAGGATTTAGAACTCAGATGTTAAGCCACCCCGTTAGGGGATTTACAGTGTAAGGCTTGTTAAGACCTACTTGGTTAAGGGATGACTGCTGCAACTGTTAGGGAATAACAATGATTAATATAGGTATAACACTTAACTGCTTACTTGATCAGATCCAATTCTGCTCCAAATCTGCTACACTCTGACAAATCTCTCACACTCTGGTTCAACTTCACACTCTTCTCAAAACCACCAACACAACAAACATCAACTAAACCAACATAAATAACCTTTACAACTAGGTCGGTTACTAAACCCTAGATACATTAAGAATTTACAATGTAGATCATCTCAGATCATATCAGATTATCATATAGATCATTACAATTATTTACAAGACAATATCAACCATTGAGTGATGGTAACTCATCACAACAACTCGATTTGATACAAAGTCAAACCCTTAGAACACTCTTCTAAGTGCTTTGCTATTTCCCAAGAAATTCCATCTTCAAACGCGCCAAAACAACAATTCATCCATCTACATGGGTTGTTCCACATCACCTCCAACATTTAAACTTGATGTAGATCACCGCCAAATCAAAAATCATTACTGGTTAAGAGAATTCTTTACCGGTCCTTAAACCCTTCTTAAACCCCAACAAAAATAAAACATAAATCATAAACATGACTTCCTATAACCAAAACATGATGTGGTTCCGGTCAGATATATATTATAATGATACAAACTCACATTCCAAACTGCAACTATTTAATCATAACCAATCGCCAGATCTAATCAAAACATTTCCTCGTTTACCGGTTAAGGTCCTAATTCTCAGTTTCTTGTTTCTTTATCGGTAAGCTCTTTCTGGTAGACCAAATTGACTAAGATGATAAAATACAATATAGTAAACATTAGTTGCCATCAATGACAACACAAATAATTGATCAAAGTCATCCAATCATGCAATCTCAATCTCTTCATCATAATGCCATCACAAACAGTCCTTTACTAGTCCGGTCGTCATTCTTCATCTGCATCAGTTATGTCAATCATGCCAACACTATTGAGTGAGAAAAACCAAGGGCTCATGAGGGGTGAGGACCCATGACAAAAATCCTATTGCCAAAAAGGAGAAAAATCCAATAGGATTCAACCACGACAAACAAAACCCAAAAAACAAAACAACCAAACCCAACAATCCAAACAAAACAAAATAGGACACTCCCCCACCAAAAGCATGATGACTTACCTATGTAAGGAAGTTAAATAGCAGAACAACTTTCTACACTAACCTTGAGAGGCGGGTAATGCACAACTTTTACAGATGATTACAACAATTACAAAAATGTAATAAAAATAAACCTAATATCAAACATACCACAACGCAATGATTTATGTGGGGAAAACCCTTTGGAGAGAAAAACTCCACACTCCAAAAGCAGCTAAATATATTATTTAGCAATCAATAATATATTACAATATACTTGCAGAGAAAGCTCTTCATAGGAGTACCACTAACTAAAGACTCAGAGGTAACTCAATAGTCATAAGAATCTTACACACAACCTCTATCTCACGCACCTCAATATATAGGAGATACAATACAAGAAACCATCAATTGATATTACAAAACCATGGTCTAAAACCACCCAATAAAGTGGAGCCAACCTTATCTCCATTCTAGATGCCCTATGATGCATCAAAACAAACATCAAAACATGTTCCTTCCTTTCATTGCTCATTTATGTGTTTGATGCATTTTACATTTCTTATTTCAGGAGTCCAAACTTCCAGAGGCCATAACTTGTGAACTGTGTGTTCGATTGATGAACCGTTTGAAGTTTTGGAAAGTTCATGAAGTTCTCTATCACCCCATCAAATAGTATGCCATTTAAAGCCACTTTTCAAGGCATTTTAGAGGGTCTAAAGTTCTCAAAATTAAATTTAACCTTTCATCACACCCTCCAAAAATAGAAACTTTAATATCTTGAAAACTAGCTGTGATGTTGTGACGAAAATTTATCGACATGCTTATCTAGCAAATTCAAAGCTTTGGGGAGAATTTTGCACCATTTTGTGCTCAAATAAAAAATTACTATAAATAGTAACCTGATGTAAATGCAAGGTTGAGGCACCATTTTCCAAACATTCTCCCACTTGTCGAAAACCTTGCAAGAGAAAAGGGAGTATCAGTAAAATAAATAAATTACTAGGGGCCATGAGGCCCATAGACTCTAAACACCATCTAAACTTATTTGTGCTCACAACCTTAGTTAAATAATTTGCAATATTCATCAAAATCTCTACCTTAACCAGCTTCACCTTGCTATCTTTGACCATATCTCTAACAAAATGATACTGAACATTAATGTTCTTAGTTCGAGCATGGAATGTTGGATTTTTAGCTAGGAAAATTGCACTCTCACTATCACAATAAACTATCATTGCACCTTAGTTTATTCCAATGTTTGAACATAGTCTCTTAACAAAAATGACTTCTCATAAGCATGAGTAGATACCATATACTCTTCTTCTGTAGTGGACAAAGCGACCATATCCTGTTGCTTACTCATCCAACTAATTGCATTGCCAAATAAAGTAAACAAATAAGCATTGGTGGATATTTTTATATCAATATCACCTGCCTAGTCTGAATCCACATAACCATGAATATGAAGGGAAATCATGTCTCCAACCAAATTATAATTATAACACAAAGAATACTCTGAGGCACTCTTCAAAAATATGAAGACTTTTTTGACTACATCCTAATGAACTTTACCAGGATTAGATATATCTTTGGAAAGAATTCCAATTGCTTCGATAATGCCTGGTCCAATACAGGCCAAAATATACATCAAACTTTCAACTGCACTCTGGTAAGGCACTCCGCTCATGTCTTCCATCTCTAATGTAGATATAGGACAATTTGAAATAGATATTTTCATCTCAACTATGAATGGAACACATAATGGTCTACAATCTTGCATGTTGAACCTCCATAAAACTGAATTCAGATACTTACTCTAGCCTAGCCATACCTTTCTATTCACTCTATCTCTTCTAATTTCCATCCCAAGAATGTGTTTCACTACACCAAGATCTTTCATTTAAAATTTAGAAACAAGTTGAGACTTTAGTTATGAAATCATACCTTTCCGTTTACCAATGAATACATATAATCAACATGTAATGCAATGTATAGGAAATGATCACCATGAGATTTATAATAAACCTAGTGATTTGATTTAGAATGTTCAACTCCAAAACTTAACACATAGGTGTCAAATTTATGATACCACATCCTAGGACTCTGTTTGAGGACATACAATGGTTTCTTCAATTTACAGACCAAATTACTTTTACCTTTTACCACATAGTGCTCTGGCCATGTCATATAAATATCCGCCTCCAAATGACCATGAAGGAAAGTAGTTTTCACATCCATTTGCTCAACCTCTAAATCATAAGCAACAACCATAGAAAGAAAAAATCTAATGGATGTCATTTTTGCAACACGAGAAAATATCTCACTATAATCAACACCCTCAACCTAAGAGTATCCTTTTGAAACCAACCTTGCTTTATACTTCTCAATACTTCTATCTGAACCAATCTTTTTCTTCAACACCCATTTACAACCAACAGGGTTCCGTGCTTCAGGCAATGCTACAAGATCCCATGTATTATTCTGTTCAAAGATACCATTTCTTCTTCCATAGCAATCTTCCAGGATTTTGCATCATTCATACCTAATGCCTCTTCTACAGATCTAGGTTCATCCACAATAATATTCAAAGAAAAAATACATCTCCAATCATTAAGTGAATACCTTTCAGGTGGTTGTCTATGTCTTGTAGACCTTCAAACAAGCTGAGTTGGAGGTTCTTCCTCCTCTTCTGAAGATTCCGAGCTTGACAAGATCTCCTCAACTTCTTGCCTATCTAGGGGTCTCGATTGAGCTCTTTCAGGTGTAGAAGAGAATTGAATTACACCTTCTTGTTTAGTCTATTCTGGTTACAATGTAATAAAATAAGACTTAATTTATCTAAAAACAACACTCCTACTATATATTAACTTTTGTGCAACAGGGTCCCAAAACTTCTATCCTTTCACATCATAGCTATATCCGATGAAGATACCTTTCACCACCTTTTTCTCCAACTTTGTTTGCTTCTCCTTTGGCACATGCACATATACCTCACAACCAAAAAATATAATATGTCTCAATGAAGGCTTGTGACTCGACCATGCTTCCATAGGCATTTTGTCAACAAGAGCTGATGTAAGAGACTTGTTAATCAGGTAGGAAGAAGTGGCTATAGATTTAGCCCAAACCTTTTATTTTAGACCAAAACCACTCAAGGTTTTCCTATCCTTCTCCATCAGTGTCCTATTCATTTTTTTTGCAACTCTATTCTATTATGGAGAATACAGAGTTGTCTTCTATCTATTAATGCCATAATCTTTACATAATCTATCAATCATGATAGAAAAATTCAATGCCATTATCAGTCCTCAAACATTTTATTTTCTTTCCAGTCCGCAACTCAACCATTGCTTTAAATTCTTTAAATCGACTAAAAGCTTCAGATTTACTCTTTAAAAAATATACCCAGGTCCTTCTACTAAAATCATCAATTAATGAAACATAATATGTGGCTTTTCCAATGGAAGGAACATCTATAGAGCAAACACATCAGAATGAATAAGATCCAAAACACCACGAGATTTATGAGAACTTGAGTAAAACCGAACACAGTTTTGTTTTCCATAAATGCAATAATCATAGAAATCAAAGTCAAGATTACAATCACTCAAACCTTCGATAAGGTTTTTATTTTTCAAGGTCCTTAGACCCTTTTATCTAATGTGGCCAAGTCTTTGGTGCCATAACATAGTCTTCTTTGTAGGTAACTTTTCTTCAAAAGAAAGAGAACCCTTAGGTACCAAAAAGCCATGTCCATTCATTAAACGTGAAACCCTCAAATCTTCTGATGAAGTATCCACAAATTTACATTTTATAGAAGTGATATTGCACTCATTAGTGTATGCCTCTTGATTATATAAACTGTTGAACTTGACACTAGAAATCACCATAGCATCCTTAATCATCTTACACATTGCATCAGAAAAGACTACCTGCACACTTGCATCTATCAGTTTGCTCATAGATAATAAATTTTATTTTAATCCAGGGATATGCAACACAATTCTAATCATTATTATTCTAACATCAGGAAACCTAATCCTAACTTTACCTCGACTAAAAATGTCTAAATGTAAATCATCACCTAAGTACACTTTGCCTACATTAAATTCTTCATATTCAGAAAACCAATCTTTATTGGAAGTCACATGAAAAGATGCACCTGAGCCAATTAACCATGCATCATTACTTTCATGAGTAGCGAAAGCTGCAATGAATGCATCACCATCTTCCTTCTCAGACTTAGAATTAGAATCAAACTTATTTTTTTCTTCTTTTTAGTCCTTATGAATGTGACCTGGATTACCACAATTCTTGTAAATGACTTTGGACTTTCCAGGAGATTTTGAGTTCCCTCTAGATTTGGACTTATTGCGCTTCTCATTCTTGTTTCCTTTTTCCTTAGGTCTTCCATGAATAGTTAGGGATCATTCCTTCAAATTTATGGATACCTTCCTCCACATCTCTTCACTAAGTAGGGCACCCACCACATTTTTAGACTTGAAAACAATAGAAGTACTACCGATAGCGATAACAAGAGAATCCCATGAATCAAGAAAATAACTAAGTAAGATCCGACATTTCTCCTCCTCATCCATATTAATACCAACAAATGCCAATTGGGCAACCAATATATTAAATTATTATAGGTGGTCTATAACTCATCCACCCTCTTCCATTCTAAAGGAATACAATTTATTCCTCAAGAAAATCTAATTCAATAAGGATTTTGCTTGATACATTTCACCAAGCTTAGTCCATAACTTGTTTGTAGTGTTCTCTTCATGGACATTGATTAGTATAGAGTCTGCTAGGTATAATTTGATATGACCCTTGGATTTTCAGTCCATAATAACATATTGAGGAGCCAAAGTAGGATCTACAGGTTTTGAGACATTAGCATCAACCTCATCCCATAGATCTCAATCTATTAGCAGATTTTCCATCTTTAGCTTCCACATCTCAAAATTACTTCCATTAAATTTCTCTACCTCTATTCTCCCCGATGAACTTGCCATTTGAAAATTCCTGCAACAAGATCAAAAAGTGTCTTCTGCATAAGCTCCTACTCAAATCTGGATTAGTTAAAAAAACCCAACAAACCACAACTGAAATTGTTGATCAATTTGAAAGCATAAGAATACTGAGAGGGGGGGTGAATTAGTATTCCCACTTATTTAAAATAATAAATTTTTTACCAATTGAGGCTATCCTCAAAATATCAAACATAATTGACTGAAGTAAAATAGTTAATGCAGAATAAACAAGAAGAACACAACCACAAGATAAACACCTGAATTTGTATGTGGAAAATCCAAATGGGAAAAACCATGGAGTGTGCTAACTCTCAGGAAAGTATGACTAGTTATAGTTCTATTTACAAATAGGATGCTCACTGTAGATATAAAAAGAAATGGCTAACTGTCAGAATTCTCATTGTAATTGAAAAGGTTGAACTGAGAAGGATTACATCTCCAAATGTATGAGATCAGTTCCAAGTTTAAGCTCAAATTACAAATATCAGATTTTATAGAAGATTCGGTTAGAGATCTCTTCACCACTATTTCGTAGAAAGTCTGATAAAGGACTATTGTTTGCAACTCTCACATACGTGCTGCTTCATTCAATACCAACTATCTTCTGCAAATCACACACACTCTCTCTTGATCAATTATCTTCATTCACCACTCATGTACATGTATATATTGGAGGGTAAAATTATGGAATAGTGTGAGCCATGCCCAACATGTTATCAATAAGCTCATGTCAGCCTCTGCAATACTTCTACATAACTCCTTTACATACTTTCGATTAACTATGCATATAACAAGATTATCGAAAAAGGGTGAAGGTCATCCGCATCCAAGAGAATGGACCTATCATCACAAGATCAAGCTCAATATCTATAAAATGTAGACTCCACACATACCAAGGATACTGGAATAAAAAAAATTGAAGTAATATTTTTGATAGCCATAAAAAATGCAAACTCTGACACCAAGGTTAATGAGAACTCAATGGGACCTCAAAAGGTCATCATCCAAAGCTGTCCATGCTACATAATACCTTCTAACCAAAAAGCGCAACACCTGAATTGCACATACATAACCACAACACTTGAACTACACATACATAATTGCAACACCTGAACTGCACATATATACTGACCGCATAAAATCCTTTTAGAGCTATGTTCATAACATCCATAATATCCAAGACGACCAAATTGATATTCAAGTCTGCGTACACTATTTGGTATAGAACCAGATGATTGGTTTGACATCAATGACAATATTTTCCACACAAGTCTAACAGAAACCAAAGGTGATTAGGCTTTGATACCACTTGTAAGGAAGTAGTGGAAAAACTTCCCACACTAACCTTGAGAGGAGGGTTATGCAAAACTTTTAGAGATTGTTACAATAGTTACACAAACTTAATAGAAATAAAAATAATATCATGCATACCACAACATAGTGATTTACGCGGGGAAAACCCTTTCGAGAGAAAAACCCCACATTGCAAAAGCAACTCAATATACTATTCAATAATTAATAACAAATTACAATATACTTGTAGAACAAGCTCTTCACAGAATTACCACTAACCAGAGACTTAGAGGTAACTTGATAGACATAGGACTTTTACACACAACCTCTATTTCACACACCTCATAAATAGGAGATACAATACAAGAAACCATTAAATGGTATTACAAAACCATGGGCTAAAACCACCCAATAAAGTAGAGTTGACCTTATCTCCATTCTAGATTCTCTATGACATGTCAAAACACACATCAACACATACTCCTCCCTTTTACAACTCATTTATTTGTTCGATGCATTTTATATTTCCTATTTTAGGAGTTCAAACTTCTGGAGGCCATAACTTGTGAGTCATGTGTCCGATTGATGAACCGTTTGAAGAACCGGAAATCTCATGAAGTGCTCTATCACCTTGTAAATTGGTAAGCCATTTACACACACTTTTAAAGGTTTTTTTGGAGGGTCTAGACTTCTCAAAATGAAATTTAAATCTTTCATCATACCCTCCAAAAATGAAAACTTTAATATCTTCAAAACAAGTTGTGATCTTGTGATAAAAATTTACTGGCATGCTTATCTAGCCAATTTGAAGCTTTGGGGAGAATTTAACACCATTTTATTTTCAAATGAAAACTTACTATAAACAACAACCTCATGTAAATATAAGGTGGGGACACCATTTTCCCAACAACATGGTGGGGGAGAACACCAACTTCCTATCCTGGCATATATATCTTTGCCTTTCTCATGTTATGGCTTATACTTTCTAGGAATAACATTATTGTTTTTCTTCAAATTTCTGATAATGTACTCATGTTTTATTTTATTTTTTGGTATTTTAGCTACTTTTTTGTACACCATCTTGGTGCACATGCCATGGTGTAATTAAAATATATAGCTAAAGCAACTAAATTGAAAAAAAATTGCACACATATTTTCGCCACATAATTTTTATTAGACAATTTTTAATATTGATTATTGTAATGGATGAAAAATTAGTATTTCACAAGTTAAAATTTATAAACTAGGAAATAACCTAACTTTCACATGCATCACATTAAAAGGAGGATGAACTCAATAGATCCAACCTCTATTTTATTAAAAAGAGGATTTAATGTTGATTGAAGTCTTATTCCCCTTTTGTTTTAGTTGAAAATGTAATTGAATGAATGTAAATTGAATGCTAAATCTAAGGTGAGAAAGTCAATGCGTGAACTAACAACTTGGATTGATTATGCTGAATAATAATGAAATAAAAAATTCACAATAGGTACAAAAATGAAAGGGAAATCTGACTGTGCACTTGTGATCAAAATCTAATCTTGAATTGACAAGACCAGGGTGATATATGCCTTGGTCTAAGTGTAATACACCCTAGTCTAAGTGTAATGGTGTAAAAGGGTTTCCACAATTATATATAGTAAAAACAACTAATTTTAAGCTTATGAATCACTACATTCAAGAGGGGTAAACCCAATAGATCCATCCACAAACTAGCAAGGATAAGGGATGAGAATTATATTGGATTTAATGGATTTGAATTGATTACCCTCTTTTAAGTAAATTGTAAAATGCTGAAATTGAAGTAATTAGATGCAAACAGTGAGCTATAGTCATTAGGTCGAGTCACAAACCTGGATCTGAGAAATGCAAGAGTATCTAGATCCATTCCCAAAAGGAGGTCCTAAAATATCAAGACCAATATGCTCATTGCATCAGTCCTCTACAATTTTCACTGTCCAAAGGGGAACCTATTTGTCTCTATAAATAAAGCTAATCCTGAAAAATCACAACTTTGTACTTGCTTCTTACACACAGAAAGAAGGAGAAATAGGTTGGGAATATGGGCTTTCTTAAGTCAAGCCTTGGTTTAAGAATTAATCTTGAATGAAATATTACAAATACTAAAATAAATAATGGAAATATATACCTCAAATCTGCAACGACTGATAATGATGCTTTTCTTCTTGAATATAATCACATATGTTGTATGAAATGACATGAACATGGCAAAACCATACTCACATACAAATGCTTGCATATGAATAATGTAATTTTTCTCTACAATGGTTGAATGATGAGTATGCAACCTTGAAGATCTCTAAAACTGCTTGATGATGAACACTTCATGGATGCAAGATTGTTGGATGAATGCTTGAAGTCTTAGGTTAAAAATGAATTTAATTAAATGTCTTTATATATGAGATCTATCACAAGGTGTGTGCCCTTGGTCTCCTTGTGTTGTGCAACACATCACTCAGGTTTGTGACATGGCTTAATCATCTCCCGTGGACTCTATAAATCTAATGGTTGTATTGAGCATTAACATGTCAATCTTTTGGTGCAACAACAACCACACTTATAACAAGTAGTATCAGAGCTTGGTCATAGGTTCAAACCCCTCGCTTGCATTGGGGGGAATTTTTGCAAGGTGTGAGACCTTGGTCTCCTTTTTCTATGTAGTGCAACGCTTGGGTTTGTGACATGGCTTAACCGTCTCCTATGTATTCTATAAGTTTAGTGGTTATATCAGGCATTAACAGGTCAATCTTTTGGTGCAACAAAAACAACACTTGTAACAAGATGCTAGGTCAATTTTCCAATCAGGCTAGCCTCCAATGGTCATATAGAGCCACCAATTTCATCTATTGATAGAGAGAAATGTCCCATACTTCTCTTAAAAATTGGGTCCCATTGAGGGGGACTAGGGCACTAGTGCCTTGGTTTTCCTCAATCAGGGACCCCAGAGAGGAGGATACCCCTCTAGAGAATCATTTGGTATGTCTATATGGCATAAAAAATGGATCTAACACATTGAACAAACCTAGATAAGATATGAGGGGGGTGACATGCTAAAGTAGGGACACAAACATGAGGTGTAATTTACGACGCCACACTAAGGAACTATGGTGAGTTGTAAACTATAAATCTGAATTTTGAGATAGTCTGGAAGAAACCTATCAAATTTGAACCTATTTTGGGAGGAACATGGAGATACAAAGTACCTTAGTCTTGGACCATGGTGCCCAGAGTGCCTTATGGGCACCATAGTCCAGGCACTTTCTTGTGAAATCTGGTTGGATTCTCTATTAGAGGAAACAAGGAGCAAAAAATTTGCACAATAAAAATACACATTAGCTGTTTAATCACAATATATGGTTTTGAAATTGACTTTGATTCATATTTAAATTTTACAAATAAAAAAACATACAACTCACTACTCAAATATATCGAGACAAACTGATATAGGGGAAGATAATCAATAACTGGGCATGTTCCAATAACTATACACTCCTTGTGAACTTAACTCCCCAGTTACTAACTTTAAAGGAACCAAAAACATCATAACAAAAATCCCATTAATAAATTTCACTTATACCAATAGCCGCTCACTTTTTAGCTTTTTTCTTCATAATTGACCCGTTTGTGAACAACTATTGGGGCATTTATGCATAACTACTGGGTCATTTGTGCATAAGTATTGATAATTTTAAGTGCATGGTTATTGGGGAATATTTAAGTAGGTATCAAAAAACACTTTTAAATATGTACATTTTGACACTTGCATTCTTAATAGATCCCACACCATGCATCGTTACTACCCAGAAGCCATAACAATAGCTATAAAAATTTATTGTATATAGATACAACAAAAAAAAAATCGTTACCATTTAGGATCTGTGGGTGCACAAAATTAATTATAACAACTATTGGTATGATTCCCCTACATAACATATTATCCCAAAATAAATTATCTCTAAAGAACTACGTGCAAAACTTATGCCTACATTGAATAAAATATCAAGAATACATACATAATCAAAACACCCAATAATATTATAACTAGAAATTGCACCTTGGTGTGCAATGGGTATGCCAAAGAGGTGATGAAGATTAATTAGAGAAAATTTTCTTATATTTTTTGCATAAGTTTGTTTAGTACATGAGGTCAATCAATAGCACATTTAGAAAATGATGTTGTTTGTGCAACAAAGGTCTCAATGAAGAAGCGATAGATTGATATCAACTATGCATCTAGTTACATGAATCTAAAAGCGAGTGAAATAAAATATATGAACTAAGGAAATAATAAATCTCCTTTACCAATAGGATCATATTGTTTATAATATGGAGAGAGAGGAGAGATAGGGAGATAGAGGGATGGAAAGAGGGAGAGATAGAGGGGGAAAGAGTGAGATAGGGGGTGAAAATATTGAGATAGAGAGGAAGATAGATTTGGAGATGGAGGATGATAGGTATATGGAGAGGAGAGGGAGAGATTAAAAGATATGGGAGTGAGGGATAAGTGGATATGGAAGAGATAACTAAATAGAGGGAGAGATTGAAAGATAAAGATAGAGAGAAAGTTATATAAAGAGAGAGAGATATATAAGAGTATATAAAAGGAGAAATACTAAGATAGATATAGAGGGAGAGATGAAAGAATAAATATAAAGAGATAGAGATAGATATACAAAGAGATGTGGAAATAGAGGTCTAGGAAAGGGAGATGGAGAGAAAAGGAGAAATGTCTAGAGATAGAGGAGAAAAGAGAAAGATAGAGGTAGAGCTAACGATAGAGTGAGAGAGGAAGATGGAGATAAATAGATAGAGGGATAGAAATAGAGAAAGAGACAAAGATATAGAGAGATAAAGAGGAAGAGAAAGATAAAAAGATATAAAGAGATATAGAGGGGGAGAGGGAGAGAGAGGGGGAATAGGCATGGAGTGAGGGAGGGAAAGATAGGGAGATAGATAATTAGAGGGGGGAGAGACAAAGAAAGGGTGTGTATGTGAGTATGAGTGAGAGAGAGATATGGATAGAGGGTTAGCGGGAGAGAGAGACGAAGGAGAGAGAAGTAGAGAGATATAGAAAGAGGGATTGATAAGGAGAGAGAGATAGGGATGGGAAGGAGTAGAGATATAAATGAGAGAAAAAATATAACTTTAAGTATAAAACTGTTAAATTAATTTATAAATTATTATCTAATATTAAATAGAATTAAAAAAAATTATTTTAATTATCAGTAGAAATAATGATATTTATAAATTATTATCTAATAGTAAATAGAATTTAAATAATTTATTTTAATTATCAGTAGAAATAATGATATTAAAATTATGTTTAGTAATAATAATAATTTCCTTGTCATGTTAGTGTTTTTTTGGTGTGCATTGTTTGAGAGAGAGAGAGATATGGAGGGAGCAACAAGAGATTTGGGTAGAACTATTGGAAGGATGTAGAATAAATGGCAATACAAAGGGAAGCTAAGACTTATTTTGTGTATGAAAAGCCCAACCATTGGGAATTTTATTGTCCAGAGAAGTAGATGCTTAATGTGTTGAATATCTAGAATACTGAGTGGGGAGGGATGAATCGGTATTCCTTTGAAATTATTAAAACTTCTAACTAACCAGTCACAAAACATAATTTAAATGCAGTAAAATAAATTAACATAAAACACATAACATCAGATTTGTACATGGAAAACCTAATATGGGAAAAACCATGGAGGGAAGGATCTCTTAGGTATAGTGTGCAATATGTAACCAGTTACATAGTACAAGGGGTTGGATCACTTCCCAAATACAAAAACGGCTCACTGCCAGATGATAGGATATAAAATTGAATTGTTAGAGTTTCATATGACATATGCATGAATTACAGTTCCATTCAAGTGCACAAATTGTTTTATAAATCCAGTATACATACACTGCATAACAATATTCACATTCACAAAACTTTCACATATACACAATGTACACAATAGTTGTTTTTCAACAACCATGCCTCTAACTAGTAAAATTGATGGCTATATGTACCCGCATCAAATATTATGATTAGTCAGCTCAACCAGAAAGGGGTGAGACCAAAATATCCACACAACAACAAAAATATCTCTATAAGATGTCAGCTCCCAATTTTATCCAAAAGTACTTTGTAAAACACACCTCCAATATGTCCTAATAGGATCGGATAAAAAATTCCTTGTAGATTATGGCTTCATCACATCTAGATGTGACTAGACCCAAAACACCTTTCGATAAGGTAGATACTAGACCTCAAAATTTCGTGAAGTGAACATACATTGCATAATAAAGATATAACGTGTATTGAAGTGAACTACTAGACCAAATCAAAAACATATATGTCAGACCCAATCTCATCAATGACATCAATGACAACAAGCCAACATAATGCAACCAAGGATGACCTTCTAAATGAAACTATCCATGAAACACATTTCTTGCGAATGTTGTCCATTAGGGAGCATGCCAATTAAAGTTGAACTATATTATGTAGAGTCTCTTGATCAATTTCATATATATACATAGTATACTCTAGGTCACCACATAGCTTATAATAGATAGTTCACTTTGTTGATATTTTTCCTTGTAGGGATTATTTACCAATGATATAAGATGGATGATGTGGGCAATGACTACTCTTGGGTTAAGGAGATATTCAATGAGACCTCATTCATTGTATGCATTTTCACCAACATATTTGATAATATTTTGCATTTTAGAAATATTTAGAAATGAACTTTCCATATCTAATTCATGATTGAACTTCAAGGAGACCAACCTTGTCAACAAATTATCCACTATAAATATTACCTAAGAAATGGCTTGGAAAACTCCCATTGAAACCCTTGTGGCATTGATTTATTCATATCTGTGGAATTTTTTTTTTATGCTAAAACCTAAACATAATGGCCTATCTATATAAGTTGCATTAAACCTAAAATCACTATAAGAGATCTCACCAACATTACCCACATATAAAGTGTCCCACTTAATAGCAGTATATAGAATTATACTTACATGAAAAATACATTAGCAAAAGAAATTTCTAACAATAAAATTTTAGCTCATATTATATATTATTTACAATAGGTAAAATTTTATGAACTTCAATTGTTTCTACTATATTTGTTGATTGATAAATGACAATAATACAAGGGTCCTAGCAACACTTGCTATTTTTTTCATGCCATGTATATTTTTAGTGAAGCTATGTGCTCAACATACTACTCTTGACAAGATACATATTTAAAATAGGCATATTAATTCAAGAAGGATATTGAGTGAAGTAACTTGATGTAGGTAGAACATTTACTCAATAGTGACTCTTTAGAATCTTATTCTTCAAGATGGTTGTCATAGTTTTACATACACTACTAGAACCATTTGTGAGATTCTTCTATTTGTTGGAAGGATTTATATTGCAATTCAATTAAGCTATAATAGGAGATGACATAGTAGAGTTTGAATGAAATCAAACTTATTCTTTTTTGGGACTATTTAGGCAAGACTCGCACAATATTTTTTAACTTTATCAATTTCAAATATTAGGTAGAGCCTCCTCTAATGTAAATATATAGTGGAAGGTAAGTTTAATAGAGGCATGTAGATTGTATCTTTGGTTATAGATAATTGAATGTGTGTGTGGAGCTTGATTATAGATATGGGAAGCCTATGGAGTAAGATCATGTGGCTCTCATGATCGATCAAGATAGGAAAAAGAAGCCTTATGGTTCATTCTTGCAATCTCCCAATTTTTGGTGGAAACCTAGCTTGGATAGGATCATTAAAATAAAAAATCTATCTCTTTTAGGTTCTTTATATCATTTGGATTTATGATTTATTTTTCTTTCTTTATGATAATATGATGGCTTCTCTTTTTGTATTTGTTTCTCTGAAATGTAATATTTAAATCTATGTAATATTTGGGCACATCTAAAATAAAAAATCATACCGTAATTACATAAACTAGCTCTAACGTGAAATTCGTTGTATGGTTCTAAGAATGTATTGGTTTAATTTTATGTAAGTTTTAGTTCAATGTAAGTTTCACGTTTTCCTCAAGTTTGAAATAAAACAATAAGATCATTTACTAGCAATAAATGTGTAAAGATGAAGAAATCACTATTTAAATCAACATTCAATGGATCACAGTCCGACATATAAAATCTATTTTATTTTGCATGCAACACATGCAATTATATTCTTTTGGCTATTATATCTTAAAAGTAGAACACATACGTTATTGTTTTTGTCTATTGTAGATCAAAATATCAGTCATTTTTCCTAGAGTTGTTCAAGACTTAAATGGTTTCTTCTAATTGCTAGCTATTTTTTTCTGCATGTTCAATAATAGTCTTTATCAAATCTCGTACATCAAAATATTATTCATTTCTTAGATTGTTTATATGTAATCTTCTTTCTTTTATATTCTTTAATCCAATACAATGAAAATTGTCAATTAACGATTTCAAAATCTCCACAAACTTTTGACTCTCAAAATTTCAAACTTGTAAGTAATATTGGTATTTCGTTTATTTTTCTCTAATTGAAAAGTTGCAGGATAAAGGTCATGATACTTATATGTATAGATTGGAAATTTCATGGAACAAAGACAGGTAGAGTTTTATCTCAATGTGAAATCCCAAATGATGTACCAATTAAAATCACTTTTCTTTATATTCCAACAAGTCTCATTCTTTTAGAGTTTAAGACAATTCAAATTTACAACGTGGACATGCATGTGCTCGCTGTTCCAGCAAATGATTTCCTTGGCACATAACATAGCAGCTGGCTACAAATTATATTTATATGTTTTTGTGGTCCTGTTTCCTTACATTTGCAATTTCTCTTCTTTATTTTGGGGCGTTTCCTTTTTCTTTTTATCTCCGTGGTTATTGGTTGAATCTGGGGGCCATGAAACTGCAGGTTGGTGTTGGGTCCAGAAAATAGATATGCTTTGCAGATGAACATTCATTGATGTTTAGAGAGACACAGAACGGTGGACTATAAATGAGCAAGCCCTCAGCCTATTTGTAACATAGTTTGACAGAAGAATACCTAGCTCGGTGCCAAATGGATAAACCCCAACATGGCGCTAAAAAAGATTCTCTGCTATTTGCATTTCAATAAAAAAGTGTATGGGCAGATATCGGGAAAGATATCAACTGCTGATCAGAAGCAAATGTGAAATATTGAAAATAATATTTTTATATTTTTTTAAGTTTTTCTATATGTTAGTAATTGGCATTTTTGAAGGCCTTAAGGGCATTTTCAGCCCTTGAAACTTTGGCTTGTCTTTAAGAATGTTGCCATAGGCAGGTTCTTTCAATATTTTGCCTTAAGCTCTTGGAGACCTTTCCAATGAGTTAAACAGATCGTAATTTCGAGTCCTCACTAGAAAGTTATGCCTAGTTAAAGTTCAAAATTTCATATAGTTTTTTTTTGAAATTTTCGTAGTTTTAGATTTTTTTATGTAAATAAATAGATGTGATTGTTGGGTTTCGATTCTCAAGGGGTTTTGGCGAGCCTTGGAATCTCATGAACTGATATATGTTAGATTTTCGAATTGAATAAAACACTTTTTGGTTTGCTTCAATTCCATGTTTATCTTGTTCATGTAAACAAATCCACAATACCGCAGGTTCTCACTTAGGTGTTGTCATCTGAATCCATAATTCAAATCAGCGGTATCAGAGCAAGTTCGCTCCTGTATGTCATATCACATGCGATCAACATTTCAAAGATTGGGGTTGGAAACAAGGAATCCTTCAGACTACCTTCCTTTGAGATGCACACGATCACAGATGTCTAAGTTGTAGACTGATGATGACATTAAAGTGTTGGTTGCAAATGCATTAACAAAACAACGTGAAAAAATGATGGAGCAGTTCAAGCAAATGCTGGAAAGTTGTGGGTTACAAGCAAACCCACCATTCATAGGGTATACACCATTCAAGGTGCAAGTGAATTTTGATATACCCACATTTCAAGGAAAGATTGATGCGGATGTTGTTGATGATTGGGTTTCAAAACTGGAAAGGTATTTCTCTGTCAACTAGTTCTCAGATGAAGAGAAAATAACTTTCGCTCTTCTCAAAGCTGAAAATCATGTGAAAGATTCGTGGCAAGCGAAGTTAGCATCCAAGGCAATAGAAACTGGCAGTACTTTTATTTTTGATAAAAAACCCACATGGGGAGAATTCATGGAGCACATAAAGGAAGAATACTTTCCTGTAGATACATATGAACATAAATATATGCAGTGGCAATTGCTTCGATAGAAAAATGACCAAGCTATTTAGGAATATACTAATATGTTTCATGCTTTAGCAACAAAGCTTGGCATCAAAGATTGTGAGAAGCACCGAGTTTTGAAATATTAGAGTGGACTTCATAGGTATATCCAAGCCAAAATGGAATTCCTAAACATAGAGACTCTACCTAGTGCATATAAATTTGCTACAAAAATTGAGGAGAAATTCAAACAGAAAGGAAGGAGGGATAGCTTTGCAAACAACATATGGAAGGGTGAAGGTGGCAAAACTACATGGAAAACAAACCTCCAAGGAATCTTCTCCCATTTCACCAATGAAAAAGGCATGGGGTATGAAGAAGACACAAGAGAACGGTATGTGGTGTGAATTCCATAAGAGTCCCTCTCATAACAGAAAAGATTGCAGAACCATAAAAAGTTTAATGATGGAGACGCATGAGGTCAAGGCAAAACCTAAGGTGGCAGAATCTTGCATAGAAGAAAGTCATGAACAAGTCATTGAGGCTCATCCATATGCAATGGTAGCTACTACAGAGATATTGCCTCGAGAGGATGAGGAAAGATTGTTCCACTCATAGATGTGGGTCAGAGGAAAAGCCCTGCACTTTATTGTTGATAGTGGAATTCAAAAGAACCTAATATCAATAGAGACTGTGAAGAGATTGAATCTGAAAATAACAACACACCCACAACCCTATTCAATGGGATGGGTAGGTCAAGGGAGAGATATCTAGGAGCACCAGTAGTGTCACTTTTCATACTCTATAAAACCTTTCAAAGATGAGGTAATATATGATGTGGCTCCTTTAGATGTTTGTTATGTTCTATTGGGACAACCATATATGTACCAACACAATGGTGTTTATGAGTCCAGACTTTGTAGCGTGACAATCAGATTAGGTGAGTAGAAATACCGAATACCAGAGGTAAGCCTTGCATATTCTACCTCTTTGATTAGTGCTAAGCAATGTAGGAGGTTGGTAGCCAAAATAGGAACATTCATATTATTGATGATTCATTCTGAAGAAGAGAGAAAGTCAATATATAATTCCCATGCCATCACAAACACCACAACCTTGCAGAAAAGATAAATGAATCAAATTTTGATAAAATATGAGAATCTGTTTAAGTTATCAACTGGGGTACCTACACACTGCCAAGTGAGAGACACTATTGATTTGATACTAGGAACTCCATTGCCTAATGAACCAGTCTACCGTAGATCATTATTAAAAAGTAATGAAATTAAGAGGCAAATACAAGAATTGATTGAGAAGGGGCATATTCATCGAAATGCATCACCCTATGATAATCTCATTGTTCTGGTAAAGAAAAAGGATGGAACTTGGAGACTTTGTATTGACTATAGGACCTTGAACAAAATTTTAGTCAAAAATAGGTATCCACTTCCCCAGATAGATGACCTCTTGAACCAGCTTAGAGGGGCCAGATTCTTCACAAAAATTGATTTGAAATTGGGATACCATCAAGTACCAATTGACTCAGCTAATGTGTGGAAGACAAATTCTAAATCTAAAGATGGATTGTTTGAATGGCTAGTGATGCCTTTCGGTCTAACAAATGCCCCAGCAACATTCATGAGAATGATGAACGATATACTCATACCATTCACTGATTCCTTCATGGTGGTATATATGGATGACATACTCATCTTTAGCAAAACTTGGGAGGAACATTTGCAACATGTGGAAAAAATTATCTCAACTTTACAAGATCATGGGCTTTATGCAAACAAATAAAAGAGCTCCTTTGGTATGCAGAGTATCAGATACTTAGGATATGTTATTGATAGTGAGGGTGTTCATGTTGATCTGGAGAAGATACAAGTGATTAAGGACTGGCCATCTCCTAGAAGTCTCACAGAGTTACGACATTTTCTCGGGTTGGCAAATTTTTATTACAGATTTGTGTTGGGGTTTTCCCATTTGTCTTGGCCTCTAAATTAGTGATTGCGGGGGAACATAAGAAAAGTTTAAATGGACAGGTGCTCAACAAGAAGCATTTGAGGAGTTAAGACGAAGTTTATGTTCTGCACCAATTTTATCGCTTCCTGACTTGCAATAGTCATTTGAAATACAAACTGATGCATCAGAATATGCCCTAGGAGCAGTCCTCATGCAGCATGGTCAGCCAGTTGCATATCATAGTCAAACTTTTTTTGATACAGTGTGTCGGTATGCCACTTACGACAAGGAACTGTATGCTATTGTTCTAGCCCTTTAAGCAGTGGAAACATTATATTTTGGGTAAGGAGACTGTCATCCACATAGACCACAAACCTCTTCAATTTTTGCAAACACAAGGGAAGTTGCAGAATGATCGACATCGACAATGGTTAGCCCATCTTTAACAATTTCATCTCAATATTCACCACAAGAAGGGAAGCACTAACAAAGTAGCAGACTATTTGAACAGGCCTCCGATTGCAGCTATAAGTATGGTATTGGACTCATGTGGTCATCAAACTGAAGCCTGGGCTTGCTTGTATGAGAATGATGTTGAATTTGTAGATGTTTATAATCAATTAGTGAAGAGACATCAAGTGAATGACTTCTATTTGCAGGATGGAATGCTTTGTCACCTTGGCCAAATCTGTGTACCCAATGCAAAATGCAAAATGTTGATATGTGAAGCTCACTATAGTAAGGTTGTTGGTCATTTTGGCATAGGTAAGACTACTGCTATACTTCATAGGTTATTTTATTGGCCAAAGTTGAGAAATGATGCCATTTCATATATTCAAGCTTGTACTGCATGTGCTATTGTTAAGCCCGGCAATCATAAACTTGGACTATATTCACCTCTTCCTGTTCTTGAAAAACCTTGGCATTCAGTTTCTATGGACTTTATGTCTGGTCTTCCTACCACCAAAAGAGGCCACGATTGTGTGTATGTTGTGGTAGATAGGTTCTAAAAAATGGCAGTAATAGTGGCTTGTAAAAAAACAATTTCTGCAGATGACACTGCAAAGCTTTTCTTTGAACACATTTGGGTTCATTTTGGTCTGCCAAATACCATTATCTCAGATAGGGACAATAGGTTTCTTAGTAAGTTTTGGTCTACATTATGGGAAAAGAATGACACAAAATTAACAAAGTCTACTGCTTTCCATCCTCAAACAGATGGCCAAACAGAGGTAGTGAATTGAATGATCTTTCACATCCTATGCATGTATCACTCAAAACATCCCCACACACGGGATCAAAGTCTTCCATATGTTCAAAATAGCTACAATAGGGGAATTCACAGTTCGACTGGTCACAACCCATTTGAGGTTTGTCTTGGTTATCAGCCACTTTCACCCATGGATGTTTCCATACAACTTATTCAACCTGATCTGGTTCCATGTGTTGGTAAGGAGGAAGATAAGGCAACCCAATTCATTTATAGAATTCATCATCTACAACAACAAGTTCATGAAATATTGGAGCATACCAATAAGAAATATAAGGAGAGACATTATGAACATCATACTCCTCATAATTTTCATGTCGGGGACAAGGTGTGGTTGCATATCCAAAAGGAATGATTGCAAGGTCCCAATAGGAAGCTTTGTCCTCTATGTTATGGGCCATACACAATCATCAAGGAAGTTGGTGATAATTCTTTTGAGCTTATTTTACCCCCATTTCTGGGTCTTCATCCAATCTTCAACGTGGAACTCTTGAAGCCATATTTTCCTCCACTATTAGATGTTGCAGAAACAATTTCCACTACCAAATTGAATCCAAATGCAGCTTCTCCATTCCAATATGATCAAATTGTGGGCACCATGGTGAAAACACTCAAACAACAACAAATCTATTTGTACAAAGTGGTTCGAGTAGGGCAGATTGCTCAACAAGAAAAGTGGTTTACCAGGGAGAAGCTTCAACTACGTTTTCCTCATCTCATTCAGAGTGTTGATGCAATGGGGTCCATTTATTTTCAAGGGGGAAGTAATGATTAAAAGCAAATTTGAAATATTGAAAATAATATTTTCATATTTTTTCTAGTTTTTCTATATGTTAGTAATTGGTGTTTTTGAAGGCCTTAAGGGCATTTTCAGCCCTTGAAACTTTGGCCTGTCCATTAGAACGCTGTCGAAGGTAGGTTCTTTTAGGACTTCACCTTAAGCTCTTGGAGACCTTTCCAAGGAGTTAAATGACTCGTAATTTAGAGTCCTGAGTAGAAAGTTATGCCTAGTTAAAGTTATGACAAAATTTCATATAGTTTTTTTGAAATTTTCGTAGTTTTAGATTTTATTATGTAAATAAACAAATGTGACTATTGGATTTTGATTCTCAAGGGGTTTTGGTGACCCTTGGAATCTCATGAACTGATATATGTTGGATTTTTGAATTGAATAGATCACTTTTTGGCTTGCTTCAATTCCGTGTTTGTCTTGTTCATGTAAGCAAACCCACAATACCGCAGGTCCTCACTCAGGTGTTGTCATCCGAATCCATAATTTGGATCAACTGCAGACTCATAAAGAAATAAAATGAGATTGAGGAAAAACTTGATGATGAGCAGTCTCTCAAAGAATTTATAAACTCTTCGCCCTTCAAGTTGTTCAATTTCAGATGGCTTAAATCTCATACATTTTGATTTCTAAATTTAAAAATGTTAAATATTCAAAATTGACTGAGATTCTCTACTCTACATTTAATATGTTACTCTATGTAGATTTAAGACTGATCATTTAATTCAGGTACAAGTTCATTATTTACTAGGGAGTCCCATCAAAGGAAAAACTATCTTTTGATGAGAAAAATAGGGCTCTTCTTTGCCCATGGTTTTAATCATAGATTTTTCTAAGATGATCTTGAGGAATTTGATGGTCATGGAGCCATGCCGACCAAAAATAACCAAGCATATTTCATACTATGTATTTCTATGAATACTTCAATTGAGGGTGAGGAGGAAATTGCGATGCTGAGGAGACCATGGATTACTTAGAGCTCCATGGGGATCAATGATGAAGTGACTGATTTGTTCAATGAGATTTGCAAAGGACTCAACTTATAAGATATTGACAAAGACCCATTTGTGAATGTAAAATTTGACTTGAATGACTGATATACACAACCATATGGAACATGGCTACACATATGTGTGATGTCATAAATTGTACACCCTTGCTAGGGTGGTACAATTTCACACTTAGGTTAGCACCTGCATTAGTGTGTCTTGCATCTTGTATTTCTAATTTCCCTTTAAGAATTTAATTAATTAATTAAATTAAATCTAAAGTCATATTTCATCACTTCACAGATTATAAAATTGGGCCCTTTACCCTAAGTGTGCCCCTTTTTATTTTATTCCTCCAATAAATCATTTAATCATAAACCGTAATTATGTTCTATTTCAACCTTTAAGGCCTGATTTAGCATATCAAAACACCTCAAAATCAGCTGTAACTTTGGGATTTTCTCTAATATCATCATATCTAATGACCCTGGAAATTTAGTGAAAAGTTGGTTGGACCGTGGCGGGAGTGCACATGGTCCTCGACTTTTTTCCTGAAATTTCGAGAGCACAATTTTATGATATTATAATGCTCAACCCCAAAATATTGGTAGGAAATTCAATTCCTAGGTCAGCCTAAAGGTGAAATTAAGTCAAAATTAAGATCTAGGGTTTCATACATAAGAGCTCTCTTTCTTCATTTGAAGGCAACTAAGATCTATCTATCTAAGAATCTAAGAGAAGGTTTTTGGAGCATAAGGAGCCTTCTATGTAGTGAAAGAGAGTCCTTTATGGAGTCTTCAACAACATTCAAGAACATTCATCAAGAATTTTTCAACCATTCATCCTCAATTAGGAGCCTTGAAGACATTGAAGAATAATAGGAGATCTAGTGGCAATATCTCTCCCTTGGGGATTGGTATGATTTCATGTTATTTTCATGTCTTTGTATGAGCTTGTTTACATCAATTTGTATATTTACATTCATTCTTTAGATCATTTAGCATATTTGGTTTGAAGCTTTGTCATTTACATTCACATTTACATTTAGGGTTTACTCTCATGCGTAAGGGTGGCTCTAGTTTCTTATCATTTAGGATCTTGCATACACACAAGGTTCTAGCACACACATTTTTAGTATATTATCAGCTATTTGTGGAGGTGTAAATCACCAACATAGGGGTTTGAATAAGGCAAAACTCCATATAGCTACCCAAACCTTCCCTTTTGAGTTGCAAGTGTAGAAACAGGAATCTCAAGGCAGTTTCAGATTTGGAAAAGACATCAGAACCACTCAGAACTCTCAGAAGTGCAGAAATCTATCAAGGATAGGGGTGTGCCACCTTGGTCCTACCTAGGACAGGGGCATGGCACTCTGGTCCCTCCACTATTTCAGTGAAATTCAAAAGGTTGCAGACTCAGGACCTCTAGTTTGCAGTGTCTCAGTTGCAGCCTCCTGTCTGCAGAAACAAGATAGTGGCGTGGCACCCTAGTCCCGATCAGATTTGTTCAATTTACAACATTAGGTACACATTCATAATCCTCCCCCTTTCATGTTCTCAGTATATTAGTTTCTGATTTGCAAGTTTGTGCAATTCCGAGTTCATTTATACTTCATTCTTTATCTCCTAATCTAGTTGATCATTCAAACCCTAGTTTTTCTCATCCTTTGCAACAAGAGGAATAGAAACCATAAGAGGTAATCCTTGGCTCTCTTTTTCTCACAAGTAGTAGCCAAAATGATCTATCTCCCTAGGCTCTTTCATATTCCCAATGTGTTGGCAAAAGTGGGATTAGGTCCTAGTCACCTGGTCTTGATTTTCCTGCCCCCACATTTTGGTGAACTCGACGTGAATCCAAACTTCTTTAATTATGATTTATGTTCTTAGATCTGAGTGTGTTTTCTATTTAAAATTTAAATTTACATTTACAAATTTCAATTCCTTACAAATTTCAAAATTTAGAGGTTAATTTTGTTAAAAGCCTAATTTTTCAATTCAAAATTGAACTTGTGGATAGATTAATTGGGATCATTAATTTCAGATCTGATTTTGAAATACATTTCACTCATAAATTTCATTTTCTAAATCAAAACTTAGAGTACTTGCACTGGTTAAAATTGAACATTTCCTTCTATTTTGCATATCTTATTATTTGAAAGAGGAAATGTTTTGTCATGATGCATTCGTTTCGTAAATGTGATAATGGGTTAGCTTCCCTTGTTTCAAATTTTCCCTCTCTTAGAGAACCACCTCCCATCTATGACAACATTTTATTTCCTAAAATAATTGTTACTAATCCCTTTAAAACTCTCCCATGCTTTGAGGATGAAGATTTGAAGTGTGATCTTGACAATTCTCCCAAAATGTGCCCTTCTCATCTAGATATCTTAGAGGAAGAGGATGATATCATTAACACCTTTCTTAATGTTACTTTACCTTCCTTACATTATTCCTCTCTAAGTGAAAAGGTATTGATGGTCATTGAATTATCTTCTCCTAAATTTGGTCTTACCAATGGGGGCATGTTAGTACAACAAGAGGTTATGAGCACTTCTTCCAAAGATCTCCTTCCTAAGAATGAATCTTTGGAGAAGGATGTTCATCTCCCTCCTAAAGAATACTTCCCTCATGAGGTTCATTTTATGCAAGAATATGGTATTGTCCCTACTTTTCCTAGTGAGGGCATTTCCTCTTTTGATTCCAACAAAATTCCCACTAGAGATAATGCATTAAATGCTTGCCCTTCTCCTAAAGCTTGTCTTACCCCTAAATATGCCTTAGAGAAAGAAGATGAAACCATGACCAATTTCCTTAATTTTCTCTCCCCTAAAGATCCTATTGAACACATTTTTAGGCAAGAAGATGATGTAAACACATGTATTGATGCTTTGCTTCCTAAGGATGAAGAATTAATGAACAATGTTATCCCTTCTCCCAAAATTGGCAATAACAATAAGGACATGTGTTTGTGCAAGATATTTCTAATATTCCTTTCAATGACCTCACTATTTGGGATGAACCATTAGAAGAAGGTGTTGATTATTCTCTACCCCATCAAAGAACCCTAGCCAAAGAGGATGAAATCATGATTGATGACTCCCTTGACAACATCTCACCTTCCATAAATCTCAATCATTCTCCCTCTAAAAGTAAAGCATTTCCGTCTCCTCAACTTGGTTCTACTCATAAGGATACCCTAGTTCAAGATAAGATTGTTGATATTTCATTCAAAGATCTCCCTCTCAAAGGTGAGACTTTAAAGAGTAATGTTGATCCTTATCCTAGAGAGATTATTCCCCATGTAGATCCTTTGGTGATAGAGGATGATATTACCTTTCCTGCTAATACTTTTCCTCCTAAAACATCAATGCCTACTTCTAGTCTCCCTCCTAAAATTTGTCTTATCCATGATAATATTTTAGTGCAAGAAGAGGCTATCAACAATTCTTCCAACAATCTTGTTTATTCTTATTCTAAGGACACCTTTGATATTCCTAAACCATCCTCAATCAATTTGATACATGTGAGTGAAACACCTAATAAACCCCTCTTCATAGTTCAAGGTGCTTGTCCTTCTCAAAATTCCCCACGTAAGCCTATCTTAGTTGTTCAAGGTGGTTATTTGATGATTCTTTTTGCACTCCTAAGAGACCTATTATTACTTGTTGGCATTTGATTGAAGATTGTATTGATGAACTATTGTGTTGTCATTGATGTCAATTGTAACTGGTAATGATGTTGTTATGCAACCGATAGTTGAGGAAGTGAAGGAAACTGATATTATTCTTGAAGCAATGAGATCAACCGGTAACCCTACCTGTTGATGTGCCAAACCCTAACCGATGGACCTTAGTGAACCGGTTGAATTGATTTATGATCAAATGGTGACTGGTAATGATTATGCCATGTATGCATTTTGTATGTGATAAGTTTCAAGTGGTTTTTGGCACGTAGAGATAACTATTTTATCTTGGGAATGAGCGAATGCATATCTTGAAGAGGAAACCACATGATGAGTTACAGGAATTGATGAAGTGGTGATCAAGGAGTGGTCGAGGTTGTCTTGAACAATGTGCAATGATTATTATGTAATCTAAAAGTCATATTTGAACCGATTTGTTTGTAATCTCTATGAGATCTTAGGTTTGTGATGTGTTATCGACCTATTGTTTTGCTTATAAGGTCAATGAGTTGTTTTGTTGTAGTGTTGGAAATTTTAGTTAAGTGTCAATGTGATTGATTACCGAGCCAGAAGGAGTATTTGCAGTATGTGTGAAGGCATATAGGAGCATGAAAATGATCTCATCAAGAAGAGTAGTTCTATTTACCAGATCAACATTAGAACAGTTAAATCCCTTAATCGGGTAAGCTTTAACATGCTTAGTGCTATCTAAATCCTCTAAACAAGTGATCCATTAGCTTGGATTTCAAATCCTCTATTGAGGTTACTCCTAACAGGGTATTGCTTCTAACAGGGCATTATAGTCAATCCCTTAACCGAGTGGTCCCTAACAGGATTTGTCCTAACAAGACATTTTGTAAAGCTTTAACAAGCTTGACTCCTAATAGGGCGAACTTCAGAAGAGTATAGAATACTTGTGGGTATTCATCCCCACCATGGTTTTTCCCATTTGGGTTTCCACATCAAAAATCATTGTGTCAAGTGGTGAATGGTTTTTGTGGTTATGTTTTGATATGGTTAGTTTGCTTAATTGTTAAATCCACTTAGTCATGTTAAGATGACCGACAAAAATTTGAAATGTTCTTTTACTATTGTTAGAAAAGTATTTTAATGTTTTGGTTAAATGGTTTGGGAGTTTCATATTTGTTATGTTGTTATTTTGATATGCCAGTCAACTAGTAAACTATCACTAATTGTAGTTTATTACTCAGTGTTTGAAACAATTTGTTTAGTGATTGGCTTGCGAGATTTTTTTTGAGTTTGGTGAAAGTTAAGTCAGTGTTCTATCTACTGATTCACCCCCCCTCTTAGTAGTTTTCTGGATTCTTGTTGATTTATCATATCATCATTACTATGCAAGGAGGTTATCCTACTAAGAGCCCTTATGAGTATGTTAAGAAAATTACTGGAGAGAGTTATCATATAGTTGCTCATACCTAAAACACAAGAAAAAATAGGCAACCTAGTACTCCTCTAGTTATCCCAACTTCACTTTCTTCCTCTCAACCTATTCTTCCACAAGCACCTCGTATATCAAATCTTAGCAAGGAGTATGATCTCATTGAACAACTTAAGGCCACTCCTGCTAAGATTTCTATTTGGGATTTGGTGCAAACTTCACCTTCTTATCATGGGATGTTACAAGATGCTTTGAAAAATTGAGATGTCCCACTTGCAGTGAAACCTAATTACATGTCCGGTTTGATTGATCCTACAAAAAAATCCAAAGCTCAAATTGTATTCACACAAGATGAGTTACCTTCTTGTGAAATTCAACATCAGTATAATCCTCTTATGATTGTGGTTATTATCCATGATAGTGCCATAAGACAAACCCTTGTGGACAATGGATTTGGCCTTAATGTTTGTGGTGTGGACTTATTGGATAAGATTAAAGTGGATCATGCTCTCATCAAACCTTCTTCTCTTACTATTCGAGGTTTTGATAATGTGGCTAAACAATGTCTAGGTGTCATTACCTTGCTTGTTAGGGTAGGTCTTGTTGTGTTACCTACACCTATTCATGTTATGCTTGGTAATTTGACATATAACCTTCTATTAGGGAGACCTTGGATTCATAGCATGCAAATTTTCCCGTCAACCTTGCATAGGCAAGTCAAATTTATTTATAACAATATGACATACACCTTATTAGTTGATACCAAACCTCAAGAACCATTAAAATCTGGATCTTCTTGTTTAGTTACTTCCCATTCTTCTCCTAATCCTTCTACTTCTTCAAACACATCTACTTCCTTTAATGATCTTGTTCCCTCTAGTACTCTTGATTCTTCTACTCAATTGGAATCTCCTCCCAAGGATATCTTTTCTCTCAAAGAAGTGCTCGCAAATGATGATTGGGGATCTCTAGACTTTAATCCTACATTTGTAGGAGAGTATAGGGTACCTTGGAAAGGATCTAAGATCGGGAAGGAGAAATCTAAGGAGGAACCTAAAGAGAAACCCACTTTGTCTAAGCAACTAAGTAACAACTTTGTGGCTGCTTCCAATTCAAACAATTCTTCAAATCCGTCCTCTAATTCACATAGCACTGAGACCTATGGGGAATCACCATCTCCTTCTGATTTGGGATCCCTTTATGGTCCTGGTTTTCACATTTTAGCTAAGAGTGGCTATGATAGCAATGGTTGTGGTGCAAATGAACAAGGAATTAAAGTTCTTTTAGAATATAATACACATGAAGCTTCATTTGGACTTGGATATAATCCTTCTAAGCCCACCAAAGCATCTAAAAGACCATCTCTCAATGTGAATGCTATGTTTAGTAGTGATGATGACCTCACCTCAATTAAATCACCTGCTACTTCTTTCAACACTCATTCCCCTCACAAGGAAATATTGGCGATGAACAAATCTCTTTATGAATCTCCTCAAGAAATTTCTAATCCACTTATGAGGCTTTATCTTCTACTCATTCTAAAATCCCTTTTTCTAGGAATAAGGCTCTAATGAATTATACTTATTCCTCTCCTAAGATTTCTTGTGTGCAAGAGAAGTATGACTTAGTGACCTATCCTTCTCCTATAACCTTTTCTCTTTCTAAATACTTTTTAACATTCATCGTCTTATACATGTTGTTAATATCACTTATAGTAGAGCATTTAACATGTCATATTCAAATACCTCATTCAGTCTATTATGTCTTTAAATAAAATTAATGCCTATTATGTTTCTCATCATTATGTGACATTGGTAGCTCACTTATTGGGGGCTCATTATCATTCATGATGGTACAATTTCACGTGCAATCATACTTTTGGAAGCAACATAATAGCCCATTTCTATATCATCTCTTCTCCTTGTCGATATAGGGGGCAAGAGTGATTTCAAACATCTCTCCTTCTTAAGATTAAAATTTCCCCTTTGTGAAGTAGTGTCTTCTATAAGGATTTCTTATTGATTGTAGAGGTGTATTCATATTTGAATTCCTTCTCTCATGTTGGAACAAGCATCCCTAATGGGTAGCTTTAGTACATATCCTTAATTGTGACCTCCTCCTTGGTGATTGGAAGTCTTTGATCATTCATCAATTTCTTTTCTTCATTGAGTAGTATCTTTTATAATACACCCTTCTATTTTGTGCATGTGCATATCCCTAATGAGGATCTCTTGCCTTCTTTTAGAAGAGTGTTGTTATAAATAATTTCTCTTTGATTTCATCTCAATCCTCTACTCTTTTCAAATCTCTTTCATTCATTCGTTATAGAAGATGTTATATTTGTCTAAGACAACTCCTCTTGAAGGTAGATGTATTTTGAACAAAGATCTCTTCTCCTCCAAGGATCTCCTGTACACTTATAGAAAGATATCTCTTTTGAACAATCTTATCCTTGCTTGAAGAGTATTCCCTCTTTTGCTTGGATTTATGACCTTGTTGCATGATGGATATCTTCTTGGTGTCAAAGGTAGGTATCATTGTTCTACTTGCACATAAATGCATGAGATTGAGTGGAACTAACAATGTTATCACTCTCCTCCCTTACATGGATCACCTACACAGACTCTGGGGGCTAGTTTTCCATGTCCTTCTCTCCATGGATCACCTAGTTTTAGGGGCAAGATGTCCATGGTTCCTTTTCTGTTCTCATGGATCACCAAAGTGTGTATTCATGCTTTTCTATCTCTTCTTCCTTCTCTTTGCATTTGTCTCCATTTAAATCTTTCATCTTATGTTAAAGAGCTCTCAAATCCTCACACTCTTTGTTGTGTTGGGATTGAGGCTTAGTTCTCTTTCTTACCAAATGATTCTCCATTAATTATTGATTTTGTATCAAATCTTCTTGTGAGCATTTGTCATCAATCCTCTTTCACAATTAGATGTGGTAAACATGATACCTTGTTTCAACTTACTAAAATTAGCAAGCCGAAATAGGGGGTCATATAACTACCCTCAAATTTTCATCACCTTCCTTAGTAAGAATTTAGGTGATTTTGTGATTTTATCTAGCATGTGGTTTTGTAGGGTGCGGATCCTAACTGTGTACTGCAGATACAATTGAGGGCTTCATCCGACAACTTGTGGATATATACTTTTTCATGAATGTCTACTTTTCTTTACTTTATCTTGCATATGCATATAGTGTCATATGACCGCTAAAGTGGGGGCTAAATGTAGTGTCGTAAATTGTACACCCTTGCTAGGGTGGTACAATTTCACACTTAGGTTAGCACCTGCCTTAGTGTGTCTTGCATAGATTGCGTTTCTAATTTCTCTTTAAGTATTTAATTAATTAATTAAATTAAATATAAAGTCATATTTTATCACTTCACACATTATAAAATTGGGCCCTTTACCCTAAGTGTGCCCCTTTTTATTTTATTCCTCCAATAAACTATTTAATCATAGACCCCAATTATGTCCTATTTTGACCTTCAAAGGCCCGATTTAGCATATCAAAACACCTCAAAATCAGCTATAGCTTTGAAATTTTCTCTAATATCATCATATCTAATGACCCTGAAAATTTGGTGAAAAGTTGGCTCGACCATGGCGTGAGTGCACATGGTCCTCGACTTTTTGACCAAAATTTCGAGAGCACAATTTTATGATATTATAATTCTTAACCGCAAAAATATTGGTAGGAAATTCAATTTGTAGGTTGTCCTAAAGGCGGAATGAAGTTGAAATTAAGATCTAGGGTTTCATACATAAGAGCTCTCTTTCTTCATTTGAAGGCAACTAAGATCTATCAATCTAAGAATCTAAGAGCAGGTTTTGGAGCATAAGGAGCCTTCTATTTAGTGAAAGAGAAGCCTATCTAGAGTCTTCAACAACATTCAACAAAATTCATCAAGCATTTCTCAAGCATTCATCATCAATTAGGAGCCTTGAAGACATTGAAGAATAATAGGAGATCTAGTGGCAATATCTCTCCCTTGGGGATTGGTATGATTTCATGTTATTTTCATGTCTTTGTATGAGATTCTTTACATAAATTTGCATATTTAAATTCATGCTTTATATTATTTATCATATTTGGTTTGAAGCATTGTCATTTATATTCATATTTACATTTAGGGTTTACTCTCATGCGTAAGGGTAGCTCTAGTTTCTTATCATTTAGGATCTTGCATACACACAAGGTTCTAGCACACACATTTTCAGTACATTATCAGTTATTTATGGAGGTGTAAATCACCAACATAGGGGTTTGACTAAGGTAAAACCCCATATAGCCATCCAAACCTTCCCTTTTTAGTTGCAGGTGCAAAAACATGCATCCAAAGGTAGTTTCTGTTTTGGAAAAGGCATCAGAACCACTCAAAAGTCTCAGAAGAGTATAAATCTGTCAAGGACAGGGGTGTGCCACCTTGGTCCTTCCTAGGATGGAGGCATGGCACTTTAGTCCCTCCACTATTTCAGTGAAATTCAGAAGGTTGCAGACTCAGGACCTCCAGTTTGCAGTGTCTTAGTTGCAGCCTCTTGTCTGCAGAAACAAGACACTAATGTGGCACCCTGGTCCAAGTCAATTTTGTTCAATTTGTACACCAGGTAAACATCCATAATCCTCCCCCTTTAATGTTCTCAGTATGTTAGTTTCAGATCTGCAAGTTTGTGCAATTCCAAGTTCATTTATGCTTCATTCTTTATCTCCTAATCTAGTTGATCATTCAAATCCTAGTTTTTCTCATCATTTTCAACAAGAGGAATAGAAACCCTAAGAGGTAATCCTTGGCTTTCTCTTTCTCACAAGAAGTAGCCAAAGTGATCTATCTCCCTAGGCTCTTTCTTATTCCCAATGTGTTGGCAAAAGTGGGATTAGGTCCTAGTCACCCGATGTCGCTTTTCCTGCCTCCACAATATGTAATGGGGTTTCTTACTTTATATCTATCTTTAAATTGTACAATGAATGATAATGAGGACAAAAGTAGAGGTGTCTCTTTATGCTAGACATGCATGCATTCGATTAAAAATTATAATGTTAGCTGTATTTTCTATTAAATTATACTGTTATGCCTTTAGCCTGTGTCTATGTAGGATATTGTTTAGACATCTCCCTTCTTTATGCTAGAAAGGTAGCTAATAAATTTTGGCTAATAAAGTCTTGTGTGGGTAGTTATTTTTCTGTATGGGTAGTTATTTTACTGTATGGGTATTAGGATTAAGGTGTCTTAATCTTAGAGTATAAAAATACTAATTTAATTATTTGTTTTATTTTTCATTCCACTTTGGAAGTCCTGATATTTTTTGGGAACTAGTGTCATAGCTTTCTATGTTGAGATTATGACAAAAAATTTCTATTATGACTATGGTGGTTTCTAGTTTGGTGGAAGAGTCATGGAGAGTTATATTTTAGAAATTTGTATTTATGTTTTGAGTTCACTTTTGACAAGTGGTGTGAGGTAAGGAAGGCACCTATTTGGTCATGGTAAATTCTATGGTGTACTTACATTGCATTTGGAAAGATAATCGTTATGGAAGAGATAGGTTTTGTTGCTTCGGAAGTTTCTATGTACAACATGTCATTGGATTAGAAAGGTGTTGCTTGTGACACAACTTACCTCATGGGATTTGAAGTTGGTTTTGGAAACCATGGGAACATACCACTTTTTGATGAGCTCTATTTATATGTTGATGCCTTAGTGGTCTAAAGATGAGACAGATTGAAGGTGTTGTTATGCTGCTGGAATTATTCTTAAAATCTCTATTGTAGCTACTCCTGATGAGCATTGGCTCTGTACATTGTATTGTAAATATTGTTGTTGCTGAATAATACAATTGAGTTTGGCTTTTGGAGTGTGGGTTTTTTCTCGAAAGGGTTTCCCCACGTATATTTGGTGTTGTGGTTTTATTTGTTAAATCTGATTTTATATGTGTTTATTTAATTTGTATTTGTTTAAAAGTTTGTAAGAAATCTCTGTATCACCTTCCCTGATAGATTTAGCATTTGGAAGCGTTATTCCACACTTGGATTCCTTTCAATTGGTATTAGAGCCTGGTTAGCTTTGTTGTTGTTGTTGGGTTGATGGGTTTTTTGTGTTGATCTAGTTTTAGTGGGAGTTTTGTAGAGGCAGTTTTCATAACTTTGTTGTATGTTAGATATGACAAGAACCTCCAGTAGAATAGAGATGGATAAATTTAAAGGTAGCAATTTTGAGTTGTGGAAACTCAAAATGGAGGATATGCTCATGGATAGAGAAAAATATGCTACAGATTCTTTGATGAAACCCCAAAATACATCATAGAATGAATGAGACAAAATGGATCGAAAATCCAAGGGTTTGATAAGACTTTGTCTAGTTGATTTAGTGCTCCCAAATGTCCATGAGGAGAAGACTGCAACTCCACTTTGGAAGAAGCTTGGTGATATTTATCAAGGGAAATACTTGGTAAATAAGTTATTCCTGAGAAAGAAACTCTATTATCTAAGGATGGAGGAAGGAGGGTCCATTACAGATCATCTGAATGCATTCAACATGCTTATTTCTCAATTCTGTCAGTGATAAGATTGATGATCAAGATAAATTTATGCTTCTGTCACAGGGCTTCAGTTAGTGAACCTAGGTTATATCATGTGAACTCATGGCATACTAAAGAATCCCCTATTTTCAAAAAATATTGTTGTCAACTCCTTTTTTGTCACCACCTCTAAATACAGAACCTGAATTAAAAATCCCCTTATTTTGACTAGATATTGTATTTTTCATAGCTTGAATTTAAAACCCCCCTATTTTCACCAGATAGGAAATATATTGAGCTCATTTTTTGGGATATTTAACCCCCCAATATGAATGCACATGATATAATATTTCCTAGCCAGTGAAGCTCCTGTGGCTTCTATTATGTTCTTTGTCAGACTCATGGGATCACCTTGTGATTTCCATTGGAAGCACAACAACCACTTTCAAAATGAAGGATGTGATTGGTTCACTGTTATCTAAAGAGATGCGAAGGGAATCTTATAAGATGGATAAGGAGGCCCTAGTTGCTCATGGTAGAACAAAGGAGAAAGGCAAGAAAAAGGACAAGAAGGGTAAATCAAAGTCTCTTGTGAGATGTAAGTCTCCTGGCAAAAAGTTTAAGTTGAAATGTTGGAATTGCAACAAATCTGATAATTTTTTGAAAGATTGTAAATAGGAGAAGAAAAAGAAAAACATAAATGCCTCTGATTGTGATTTCGATAAATCGTCTCAAGATGATGTGGATGCTTTTGTCGCTGCCTTGGCAACCCATGCATCAAAAGATGTAGGGTTGATTGAATCGGGTGCTTCTTTCCACATGACCTCTTATGGGGATTGGTTTTCAAAGTATGAAGAATATGATGGTGGGAAGGTGTATCAGGGCGATGATTCTCACCTGAAGGTTGTTGGACATGGAAGAGTCAAGATATGATTCCCAGATGGTAGAGTGAAGGGGATTGGTGGTGTCCAGCATATCAGATTGACATGAAACCTTATTTCAGTCAGCAAACTGAGCAATGTGGGGGTGCAGGTTATTTTATCACAAGGTGGATGTAAGATGACTAGAGGTTCTATGGTTCTCGCTAAGGGTGTTTGGATTGACACTCTAGATAAGCTAGATGCATGCACAGATCAGTGCAATAGTGGTTCTATGAATTCCAAGAAAAAGGCTTTGGATTCTTCATCCTCACTGTCAGATCAAGAAGAGAAGAAGATTGATGTTTCAATATAAAATGGCCATGCTTTTTGGGTACCTAAGGGTGCCAATGCTTTGGAGATGAAGTTCCTAGCTGGGAAGACAATGTTATGGCACCAAATAATTGACCACATACTTGAAAAGGGATTATGAGCCTTGAAAAATAAGAGCCTTATTGAAGGTCTTGATGATTGTAACTTGAGTTTGACTTTTGCAAACATTGTGTTTATGGAAAGAAACACCATGTTTATTTTTATTTTAGTTCACATAAGTCTTCTATGGTTTTGGAGTATTTTCATTCAGATGTTTTTGTTCCAGTTAATGTACCTTCATTAAATAGATCTATGTATTTTGTTTCTTTCATATATGACTATTCTAGAAGGACATTTATTTATTTCCTCAAAAGTAAATTTGAAGTTTTCAGTTGGTTTAAGGAATTTAAGTCCTTGGTTGAAAATCAGACTGGTAGAAAAATTAAGTGTTTGAGGACGGATAATGGTGGCGAGTTTTGTTCAATTGAGTGTGACAGGTTTTGTAAGAACCACAAGTTTAAAAGACATAAGACAACTCCATATACACCACAACAAAATAGAGTTGTAGTGAGGATGAACAAAATGTTAATGGAGAGGGCTAGGAGTATGCTAAGCAGTGCTGGCCTTAAACACAAGTTTTGGGCTGAGGCAGTAGCCACTGCATGTTATTTGATAAATAGGTCTCCTACTTTGGCACTTGTTGAAAATACCCATATGAAAGCATGGTCTGGTAAAAATCCCTCGTTGATACATCTCAAAGTCTTTGGCTATGAGGCATATGCTCATGTGCCTAGTGAAAAGATCTAAATTGGAGAATAAGGTGGTGAAATATATCTTCATCAACTATGGAGTTGATGTGAAAGGGTACAAAATTTAGGATCTAGCTGCAGAGAAGGCGCTCTATAGAAACAATGTTATCTTCTGTGAGCTGAAACCTTCCATAGTATATTTGCAGCTAGAGAAAGAAGAGAAATAGAAGGAGGTAGTTCAAATTCTACCCACTCTTGAGAGAGTAGAACTAAGTACTCCTACGGGACCTGATAATGAGGAGAGCTCTAGCAGCTTGGAGAAGTTTGAAGAGGAATAAGATCCTCAACCTTAGTCTTTGAGGACATCTACAAGTGATAGGAGGACACCTGACAGATACAAATATTCACTAGAAAGGTTTGGTTATTCATTGTTAGATTCAATTTGCATTTTTGCTTTGATTGCTAACACTGATGATCCTAGGATTGTAAGAGATGCAATGGGTATACATGATGTAGATTCCTGGATGGAAGCCATGAATGAAGAGATAACTGCATTGAAGAAGAATGCTACATGGGATCTAGTACCTTTCCCTGAAAGATGAAAACCCATTGGTTGTAAATGGGTGTTCAATAAGATACTTGGTCCATATTGTAGTGTTGAGAAGTAAAAGGCATGGTTGGTCGTGAAGGGTATTCCCAAGTGGAGGGAATTGATTATGGGGAGATATTCTCTCCTATAGATAAGTTGACATCCATTCGGAGTTTTTTATCACTCGCAATAACTTATGATTTGGAAGTCAAGCACATGGATGTGAAGACAACTTTTCTTCATGGTGACTTGGAGAAGGAAATATACATGTCACAACTAGAGCACTTTGTGGAGAAAGGTAAAAAGAATTTGGTAATGCCAACTGAAGAAATCTCTTTATGGTCTTAAGCAATCTCTTAGAATGTGGTACTAGAAATTTGACACCTATGTGTTGTCATTAGGATTTTTGAGATCTAAATATGACCATTGTGTCTATTACAAAATCTGAAAATGGTCATATTCTCATTATTGTCCTATATGTAGATGATATGTTGTTCATTGGAAATGGGAAGAAAATTATTTCAGATTTGAAGTCTCATTTGTCAGCACAACTCGAGACGAAAGATCTAGGTGTAGCTAGGTACATGTTGGGACTGGATATAAAAAGAGATAGAGCTCACAGAAAGATTTGGGTCAGCTAGAGAAAGTATGTGAACTTTGTGTTGGAAAGATTCAACATGACAGATTGCAAACAATTAGTTGTTCTTATACTAGAAGGGCCACAACTTTCTATGGAAGACTATCCAAAGTCTCCTACCAAGATGGAGGACATGACAAGAGTTCCTTATGTAGGTGTCGTTGGTAGCTTAATCTATATCATGGTTTGTACAAGGCCAGACATTGCCCAAGCAGTGGGAATCCTTAGTCAGTTTATGGCTAATCCCGTACAAGTGCATTGGGATGCAGTGGAGAGAGTGTTTAGATATTTGTGGGCTACTTTTGAGTATTCCCTATGTTTCCATGGTAATCCTACTGGACCATGAAATTACTTGAGTATTTGTGGGTATGTCAACACTAATTGGGCAGGTGAAATTGACAACAAAAGATCCACTAGTGGATATGTGTTCACGTTGTTTGGTGGTGCAGTGATTTTGATGAGTAAGAGACAAGTTGTAGTCGCTTTGTCTACAACTAAAGCTGAGTACATGGAAGCTACTCATGCTTGCAAAGAAGCCTTTTGGATTAATATATTATGCTCAGATGTTGGTTTTGATGCAGGACATATTACTATCTATTGTGATAGCTAGAGTGCTATATGTTTAGCAAAGAATCCTACTTTCCATGCCAGAACAAAGCGTATTGATGTACAGTTTCATTTTGTTTGAGATATGATGGAAGATGGAAAGGTGAAGTTAGAGAAAATTAAAAATTTGGTGAATGTTTTAGATGCATTGATGAACTAGTGAGCACTGAGAAGTTTAGATGGTGTACTAGTTCTATGGGCCTTGGGGCCTTGAGCAGTTGACAGAGTTTTTTGACTCTTGACAGGTCTTTGATAAGTGGGAGAATGTTAAGGTGTCTCAACCTTGGAGTCCAAACGTGCTAATTTAATTATTTCTTTTATTTTTCATTCCACTTTGGAAGTCCTAATATTTTTTGGGAACTAGTGTCATAGGTTACTATATTGAGATTATGACAAAAAATTTCTATTATGATTATGACAGTTTCTAGTTTGGTGGAAGAGTCATGGAGAGTTATATTTAAAATTACCAGTTGAAATAATTTCTGCCCCCAGTTCTTGGAACATGAAGAAAAAACAAGTCCTTTAACTCCAAATTCTCTTGCAGTGTTCTTCCCTCCAATTCCAGCAATGATTTGTCAGCCCAACTCTTGACAATACCTTCACAATTCCTATAACTATAGTCGCTAGTAGCCAACCCATGGACTAATAGAAGCAAAATCAAAAGGATTAATGTGCAAAAGTTACATGATATATGCATGTGAAACACTTAATTTGACAACATAATTTTTTTTTGGAAATTATTCAAAATCAAGTAGAATTTGACAAAACATTTAGGGGTACTCACCATCCCAAATGTTCCCTTTGGATGTTGATATGACCTTACCTTCTTAGACAAGTGTCAACATGCTCCAATGCCTACCATCGTGCTTGAATTTCTCACAATACGCTCTGAATTTGCTTTCAATTCTCTGAACTCAATGAATGTAAATGAGACGAATGAGCCTTGGAGTTTCTATCTGGTCATGATAAATTCTATGTTGTACTTACATTGCATTTGGCAAGATGACCATTATAGAAGAGATAGGCGTTGTTGCTTCAGAAGTTACTATGTGCAATGTGCCATTGGATTAGCAAGGTGTTTCTTGTGACATAACTTACCTCATGGGCTTTGAAGTTGATTTTTGAAACCATGGGTACATACCACAAGTTGTGATAAGCTCTATTTATATGTTGATGCCTTAATGGTTTTGAGATGAGATAGGTTGAAGGCATTGTCATGCTGCTGTAATTATTCTCAAAATCTCTGTTGGCTATTCTTGAAGAGAATTGGCTTTGTACATTGTATTTTAACTGTTGTTGTTGCTGAATAATACAATTGATTCTGACTTTTGGAGTGTGGGTTTTTTCTAGAAAGGGTTTTCCCATGTACATCTGGTGTTGTTTTATTTGTTAAATCTGATTTTATATGTGTTTATCTAATTTGCAATTGTTTAAAATTTTGTAAGAAATTTTTGTATCATCTCTCCTAATAGATTTAGTATTTGGAAGCATTATTTCACACTTAGGTTTCCTTTCAATGGGCAAGGTTTGGGTGTAATAACCAGACTGTTCATTACAGTAAATGTGGGTGTTCTAATGTTGGCAACAATCTGCATGGAGAATATGAGCTTGTGTACTAAGGGTAGACTTCTATTGCTTATAATACTGCTAATTGTGAAGGCATAACACATTGTTTTGGAGGCAGTGCAAGCGACTACATCATCTTTGGCTAGAACAACTTCTTCATTTAGTGCTGGTGATCATGCTCTCTTAGTCTTTGATCATGTCTATAGTAGGATGAGTAGAGTCAAGATATGCATGTTGTTTTTATGATAATTATCTAGTTTTCTTATATGATAGGATGAATGTTTAGAGTTTCCTATGGCTCTGACTGTGTTTATTATAGGAGGTGTTGAGTGAGGATTTGTATCTAGTCTTAATGGTTTGCAATGGTCTTTATGATTCGTATCTGGCTTGGTTTGTTTGTTTATTGAAGATATGAATCTGGTCTTTATGACTAGCATACATCATTCCTGTTTAATCTAGTAAGACTTGTATTTTGCTTTTGTGATTGAGAGGCATCTTAAGAGTCAAGTTTACTCAATTTTTTCATTGTCCCTATATGATTGAGGGATAATTTTTAGGTTAAACTTGTGGAGAATTTATATATGGTGTTTCCTATCATTTTTATTGGCAACTTATAGTTTTGAGTTTCTTCTTAGTTATATTCACTGTACAATTTCAAAAATGTGGTTCCTCAAATTAACTAAGTAAATAAGCATATCAAGAATAAATTATTTTAAGAAATAATAGTTTAGTTCTAATGAGGGTTAGATGGAGAGTAGTACAAATGAGGGTTAGATGGAATGAAATGGAAAGAATCCATTGATAATATTCATCACAAATAGTAATTAATGGATTACAATATTATTGATTTTATTATCAAATAATGATTATTGATTGATGAATCTAATGAAGTTTGTATGGTTAAATATTTAAATGGATGTTTGAGAGAGTCATAAATGTAGATCATAATCAAGATATTCATTTTTGCATTGTGTTGTTTGGTCACTTTGTGTATTTGCAATTAAATTGAAAGTTATAAACCTATTCTATAACTATAAATTCATACTAAAATGATTCTAGGTTCTCTTATGTGAACCATTAGAAAGTGGATTGCTAGATAATCGTATTCTACATCATGCTATTATTTTTTTTCTCTCATATTAGGAATATTTAATAGTATCTTGATCAAAAACAAGATTCAAATGTGCAGATGAGTTTTATAAATATTGCTTGGTAATTTACATCATTGTGATAAGTTTGATAAGATTTTTTTCTTAATTTCAATGAAAATGTGAATGCTTATCCTCTTAGCTTTGAATCTTTCTTGATAAAAGCATGATCAGAAGATTGGATTCCAAGTTTACGACATATAGAAATGAATGTAATGAATTTTATTCTTCATGAATGGATGTCTATTATATTATTTAATGAGATATATGTGCCATGATTAAGATATGAGCTAGCACAACATAAAAATAAAGCATGAAATCTCAAAGGCATACCAAGTTCGAGTGACATTGTCAAAAAGGAAACGGACTACTAGGTATACTAGGTATCAAATGCAAGGTGTCATTATTATCTTTCATGAATATATATAAATAACTTAGTACTATCTTAAATGACCCTACTTTTCTTTTTAATGTAAGTCAAGGTCATTGTAGTATTATATGATCCCATTTCATTTTTAATACAAGTAAGTTATCATGCTTATTATTAGTTCATTTAAAAAATTTTGAATCTCCAATGCATTTTAAACTTATTAACTTACCCATACTATTCTTCATATTGGAATATCCCGAATTCCATGCCATGGTATGGTTCCACTTTATTCCTATGTTTACTATTCAATCTTAAGTCTAAAAATAACATTTAGGTAAAAGATTAGGACATTTAAAATGAGGTCAAAAGTTGTGATCATCATATCCAACAGGTTGAGAAAGAGATGATAAGTATGTCACTCTTCATCTCATAAAATTTAAACATGATCTTAAAATTACAAAATTTAGTACAATAAACATTCTTTCTTATAAAAAAATTACAAAAAATTCTAATCTTGAATATTTTCCCCTAATTGCAACTCTTTTCCCACTGTTTAAAATTTAAAAGAATTACCTAAGTAGGTGAAAAATAATTCCTTTAAGGAGAGATTCATCTTTCTCTACCTATTGTGGGAATGGAAATGAATTTTTATTTCAAATGAAAAAAATAAAAGAGAAATAGTACCTAGTTTCATCTTGAAAGATATAAAGAAGGGGCTTTATTCTTTAGTTACCCCTTTAACAGGATTTATTTCTCACAAGCCATTTAATTCCTACATCAAATCCCTCCCAAACATTATCCAAACGCATGTATAGAAATAAATTAAAAAAATACTTTTCAACGAGGAAGTAGAAGGCACGTCAATTGAAAATAATGAGTAGAAGAAAATGCCAAACTCTTTTTCTTTTGATTTATTTAACTTTTTTATAATATTTACATTTAAAATATATTTTAAATAAGGTCACATTGTTTCAAAGTTATGTTAAGTTATGGCAATCTAGTTTTGTTATTTTATAGTAAACAATTTTTTATTTATTTTTGGTTAATATGATAATGGTATTGGTTGGATAAGAAATTTAAAGTTATAAATTTAATTCATTTTTTAAATATATATTTTTAATAGTTAATGTATTGATTTGAAAATAATTTAATTTTTATAATTTAAAAAATATTAAAATTATTAAAGTATTATGCTGATTTAGTTTATATACAATGTTTTGATTAATAAAAGCGGGACAAGTCTGTACTATTACATATTCACAAGGTGAAACCAAGAGCGCATGAGAGATGCACAACCAACAAGAAATTTCCCCACTAAAACACAACAAAAACGTACTAGGGTGACCCAAAGACAACAACTAAACTAGAAAACCAAAAAAACATAGAGAAACTGAAACCCACAAAAAACAAGAACAACCATCTAACATAGACACAAAGAAATGGCCTACTACATGGGGGAATCTTTTTTTTACAAATCCTGCAACAAACTTAATGCTTTATCATAAAAGGAAATTTTTTTGCTTGAACCAATCCTAGAGCCAGATTAGATCAACATGGAATCGGGGGTGGCTTTAACCAGTGATTCTGTGGGGCTTGAACCCATAGCCAGGGCCTCCACGTGTTTTCATTTGTTCACCCTTTTCCTTTCCATCTCAACCTAGATAGCCTGTAGGGAGGCATTGTGCATATTGGATGCATTCCTACAACTTAGGTTAACCTCCTCAATTTTTTTTTGAGGGCCTCCTAATATTTCTTAACCGATCTTCCAGCTCAATTTTGGCCCTTGCCATTTTGAGCTTGGAGTCCTCTTGGTCTTAGAGGTCCTAGGTGGGTCAAAGTTGGTCAATGCCTCCCAATGTGTGGTAAGGGAGTGGAAATGATGTATTTTATGATTTTATGTCTTATTTTACATGTTTGCAAGGTTTTTGGGGGATGTTTGAGTCATTTGTACATTTGGAGTAAAAAGATGTAAAAGTTGCTGACAACTTTTCAAAGTTGTCAAGCGACTTGGACAACTAAGGGGTAGTTAACGACTAACCACTTTAAAACATAGTTATATAAATTGGTATTGTGTTTAAATAGGCCCATCAAGCATTGAGGAGGGGTTGGTTGGTACATTTTGTACGAAGATCTCATCATTTGAATGAAATTTGAAGACTTTTTCTCTGCAATTTCTTGCTACATCGTCGCTCTTTCCTTCATATATTTTGTGTAAGAATATTATGGCATGTGAGGGTGGGTTCATTGGAAAATTATTCGAGACACCTTTCATTTGAGACCAATTGTACTTGATTTCATTGAGTTTTGATCATTCTACAAGCGTTTTTCTGATAATTGGTTTGAAACGCTTAGTTTTGGGGTTTTGAGGAACAAAAATGAATAAATAACCAGTCCATCAATGGATCAACACAAGACTTGGTGGAATGATATATTTTGTGGTTCTCTAGATGGGGTTTTACTAGTCTTTGCAGAGAAGGAGTTTGGGGATTGGTTTAGGGTGTTGAGGGCTTAACATCTCCATGTGTTAAGTCGATTGAGCATGGTTAGAGCAACCACTTTGGGTTTTGGTGCCAAAACAAGAAAAGGGATTTTGAAGCCTATTGAATCCATCTATTTTAAACATTTCCTTTCCTTCCATGGTTATTTTGCAAGCCAATGCAACATTCTTTCTATGCCTATAGTGTGATAGGAGAGCTAATTGTGCACCTGGAAGATTGTTGCAGTCCAGGTTTGGTCACTTCAGTCCAAAACAACAACCCTCAGTTTTGACATATCTTATGAGACTTCCAAAACTGTATCTGCAAATGGTTTTGGTTTTTGTACAAGATCAATATTTTGAAAGTTATGGTAAAAATTCTCTTTGAGTAGGGCTACAAGGATCTAGTCTCCTCTAGGAAGCCAATGGTGTGGAATGGCTTAAAGGGCCTATATCAATGATTATTTTGGTTGATTTGATGGAATTTAGGTTGGTGAACACTTTGATATCACTTCCTTTACCCTTTCAATGGCCTATTTCCTAGTTGTCTCAAGTTGTCATGTTGTGTGATGTAGCTTTGATTAGAGTACATTGGATTGAGGACCCTCATGTGTAGTTTTGTGCTTGAATCTTCAAAACTAGAGTCTTGGTGAGTTGATACACCTCTAAACCCCTCTACATTAGTGAGTCCATATTTCAAAATTATTAACAAATGTGCTAAACCCTACCATCTTGTCCACTGTATAGTTGCCCACTTGTCGAGCATGGTAGAAGCTAACATCAGTGAGAGTAGGAAGTAGAGTACAACACTTGGTGATGAGAGAGGTAGTCTTCCAATTCGATTTAGCCACCCCATTAAACATCATGATTGTATTGTGAGAATCTCCCTCAATAATGATGCGTCTAAGTCCCTTCTCCATAGCGACAACTAACTCATGATAAACTGCAACCACTTCAGCCAGACTGGAGGTTTGGACACCAAAGTTTGCCACATAGGCAAGGATGAGGCCACTGCATGAGTCTCTGATCACTCCACTCCCTCTCACTCAACCTGGGTCACCACAAGAAGACTTGTCAAAATTTATATACCATGTTATAGTTATGAATTAAATTGAATTAATTATTTTTAATTTTTAAGTTGATTTTATTATTTTCTTTAGTTAATATTTTTAATGACTTTAAGTAATTAAAATTAAATTCAAATAAATAAGAACATAGTATAATATAATAATTTTACTCTAATATTATATAATATAATAATAACTAATAACATGTAATAGTCAATATAATATTAATATATATAATTTTTTTTTATTGAAACATGTTTAATATATAATTAAGCTAAGGATAAAAATAATACTAAAATATAATAAAAACAATATATTATATAATAAAATGATATGCTACATACTACATAATATAATATATGTAGTCATGATAATATTATAATATCAATATATAATAGAATTATTGTATAATATTTTAGTTAGTGGCTACACTTTTAGCTCATATTATATTTTCTCAAATGAAAAGCTACAATTTTCAATGCTATAAAAAAAATTATATCATTCATAATCAATTTTTTCATATTCTTCCCCAATATCAAGTTGATATTATGAGGCAATTAGATTGAAGTAAAATAATTTTTCAATAATTTTTTGTTATAAAAATTTCAGATCTAAACTTTGGTGCTATAATATATATATATATATATATATATATATATATATATATATATATATATATATATATATAAGAATCTTAATATGTGATTGGTTGAAAATATGTTTTTTAATAACGAGTTAAACACAATATGATTGCTATAGTTCTATGACAAACTAATAATAAATATTCTCAGATGTATATAAAATAACATATACAACTTATAAAATTAGTAATATTTATAATTATTTAAACTAAATTAATGTTATTTCTTTCCCAAATAAAATAACATATTCAATTCAATCAATTTTCAAAATTCATAAATTCCAAATAACTTTTTTATAATTTAAATAAATTTAAAATCATCACAATATTTAATTACATGGAATAATTGACAATGGAAATCAACTATTGAGCTTGCATAATTAACATATAGGCAATTCATAAATTTTGATAATAATAACTATAAAAACCAAATGAATGATAGAGGAAACTATAATATGGAATAAACACACATAATAAAAACATACACATTATTCTGTTATTTAGAATAATGATTCTAGTGTTAACTTTAGTTTGGATCTTGGTTTTATAGGTATTATAAGATAAATCTAGATGGGGAGATACACATTACTTAGTTTGGATCTTGGTTTCATAGGTATTATAAGATAAATATAGATGGGGAGATACACATAACATATTTTTCCAAATTGAAACATCTCAAAATAATCACTATTTTTGGAAAAACCCGTTTTTGCACACCCAATAAAAAATGTGGTAGACATGTTCCATACAAGACAATTAAAAGTGTAATAAAAACACCCAATATGAAGTAATATGGTGTAATATGGAATGCTAGAGTCCCCATCATTTCAAAAAAATTATAAATTTGTAGGAATGCTGTATTAGGGGAGCAAACTTTGCATTGAATCTTAAATTATTTGACATAATATACCATTAGGTTTTAATTGTGCTCGGAGGTAATAGCAAAGCTAATATTGAAGATTTAATCGAGGGATTGAAAATAATAAAAATGCCAGTTATCTCAAAGTTCTAAATAATATGAATTTGTACAAGTATCCAAAACCTGAGATCCACATTTAAAATAGTTTTAATCAAAATCTATAGAATGGGACAAAATCAAAACCTATAACTTCATAGTAGCATTCCATTTACATGTCATTCAGGCAGTAAATTGAATTTAGTAAGACATAACCTCAAAGATCTCAAAAGAATTGATAAGCTACATTGTTGTATGACTTCTATACATTTTATAAAGTGACCATCACTAATATGTGGTACTATCCTATATATTTTATTCACAAAACTAGTTCTAAACATTGTTTATCAAATAACTATGCTATACATTTTAGTGACAAAACTATTACAATGATTTGGACAAAAAAATTAGGATTCAATAGTCTTTAAATACTATGTTGTGCCTAGCCAGGTTTCTTACACATGGAGAACTAACAAAGTATCAAATTTGAAAGGAATTGTGTAATTTCAATTGACTATGACATTTGCCTTTGTTGAATTGGTTTCATTGTGGATGTTTTGATTTCTTTGAGCTTCTACATTCACAAACCTGCAAAATAACAAAATTAAGGCATTAATGGTCTGGCTTTCTAGGTTGTAAATAACTATAAATGTTAACTAATGTAGGAGCTTATAAAAGTCTAATCAAACTGATAGCTTGGTGAATCAATTTCATAACAAAGGGAAAATTAGTAGATGTTTTTAACAACCTTGTGGAACATTTGTCATGCTTAGTATTATTTAGCTTGTAATAATCAAATAAATCAATATGTTGTGATGAAAACAACAATGACACTCTAAAATTAGATAATACTTACGAATAACTAAACTATTCAATGAATTACACAATAACAATAACATTTAATAAAATAAATTGATTCCAACTATTATATTTTCCATTTATTTTTAAATGAACAAAGAAAGAAGGGTCATATGAATATAATTCTATGCCAAACCTAGAGCACAATCAACTGCATCTATCTAGACATATCAAGTAATTGATGAAATGCATGAAATAATATATTTTTTCAAAAACCAAGTGTAGATCGAATCAATTAACTCTATTCAAATGCAGTGCCTAATAATGGAGTGATTAGTTTTACAAGGTCAATAGAGAGATATGGTTTAAAGCTACTGCAGTACTTTTGAGAGGGCTGAACATGATTGAGAAGAATGAATTAAATATCGTAGGATTATATAACAAGTTATACCTAATTTGGACAAAATGTATAGTCAAATGCAATGTACAAACTCTAAATTCAATATAGAAAGGTCTACACACAAATTACTCCTTTTATATCTTAGCAAATATGCAGAATTGTACAAAAGTAAGGCCCGTGAATTATTTGAGTATATGCATAATACAATGTGGTTTTGTGGACATCAATCACTGTTGGATATTGGAATAATTTAAGCAATTGCAAATTTTTTGTTGGCTACTGTAGTTTGACTTCCTTGGTAGACATGTATGCAAAATGTGGAAGCATAGAAAAGGCATGCAAATTGTTTGGACAAATTTATTATTGAAATGTGACCTCACAGAATACAATGGCTACAAGATATGTAGAAAATGGTGCTCTTGATGAAGCTTCAAGGATTTTCAAAGAAATGCTCTAGTGAGATGTGGCATCATGGAGATGCACAAAATAGGCTTGCTGATAAAGCCTTAGATATATTCAAGTAAATGCAACTTTGGAAGACATAAAGCCAAACTCAAGCACCATTACCAGCATCCTCCCAGCTTGTGGCAAAATAGGAGCCTTGGAACAGTATCTGGAGAACCATAAAAAAATGATCTAAAGTTAACTTGTCTATACTTATCTCTCTCTACATTCTAATTCTTAATTACAATGATTTATAGGATCCAAAGGGATCCGATCGAGCCAAAAGGGATCAAATATCAAAGAGCAAGACCTAACGTGTAAAATCAACAAGGTCAGCCTCTGTCAAAGAAATTCCTCTGAAAAATCCAAAGGATGAAGTTTAGATCAAAGAGAAGGTCAGCTATATGCCAAGGAACATTGGAATCAATTGTCAAGGTTCTGCAAGCTACAAAAAGGATCCGGTAGATCCCAATACATTGTAACGAAGCAACCGGTACCAGAAAACTGTCTCAAAAACCAATAGTGATAACTTTCCGGAAAGTGATCCAAATGCTCCACAGTTTGGAAATAAGGTAGATGATCAAGTCCTTAATAAAAATCCAACTCCTCGAGATCAAGTGAGCTAATGCCCAAAAATACATAATGAAATGCAAAATAGAAAGGAAATATTTTTGGTTGATGGAAGATTGCGATGAATTAGGGATGCTCCTACATCAAATTCAATTAAAGCTTTACTAAATACATCCATATACAAAACTATAGCTTCCTCAATCTTCCCTTTATCCTTATCATCCATATTTTTCATAATATACAGAAATATTCTTCAAATTTCCATCTTGAATAATTTCATCTATTAACTCTTGAGTAGATAAAGGAGGAATAATATGATACCTAGTTTGGGTAGTCTCCATCTTACCAGATTCAATTACCTCATCATAGTCCGATTTTATCTTTCTTCCTCTCTTAGGCTTGCTTACCAGAACAGGATCATATTTTTTCTTCTTCTCCTTCTACCCTTTCTTCTCAGCACAGGATTGAGGTTTCTGGATTACCCTTGCAAATTTTCCTTTCTTTGGGGCCTTTAGAATTTCTCCATTTGTCTCAGTTTCAGATGCCACCAAGGAAACTGCAACATACTCTCTCTAGTGTTTCTGCTTCTTGCTTAGAACACCTTTTCCCTTAGTAGATGAACAGGAGGGTTCTGATTCAGCCAAAGGTGTCTTCACCAAAGTGGGAGAAGACCCTATCACCTTTTCTTTGACTAGACCTAGTGTAGTATTTTTTTTCTTTTCCTTTTCAACTTCATCTCTCATAGCTCTTGCAGCCCCGTCTTTCTCTCTCAGCTGACCTTCCTCAATGAGGATATCCTCCACTATCTTAGCCATCTTCCTTCTCCTTGCTAGTTTAGTAAACTTCGTGTGTAGTTCCATTGATTTTTCTTTGCATGTTCCAAGCCTTTATTCTTTGGAGTCTACCAGAGCGTTTAGCCGATGTTGTGCATAGGCATATAAAGTTCTGTATTGACCTTATATCCCATCGATAAGATCCACACCATTCAGGCTCAACTGCCTCCATGAGACGTTCATCTTTATTCACCATAAAACATATTATCCCCTCATATTTCTTGACAATTTCCTTCTGACCCTCTGCTTCATCTTGTCCTAAAAAGTCTTGAAGAATTCCCACAATGCAGCATTTTGATTGTCCCTATTCCCAAAATTATCAATACCTTGCTTTATCTATTGGGCCACTGGTCTATCAAAAGCCCACTGCACTCTATTGGTTCCTGGAATCTAATTCAAGAAGTAAAATGCCAGACATATAACAAAGGAACCAAATTTTTAAGACATTCTTTTTGTCTTTCTTAATTTTATTCAAATTTATCATCAATTCTCTAGCAGAACACTACACAGATCATAGTGAGCATCTTCATTAACCATTTGATAGGCTGCATGAATGGCTGTGTCAGATATTGAATTTAGTTGGTTAGACAGATATACCTTATAACCAATGACCATAGCAACAAACTTGTTATCATCATCCTTGATTGTGTTGATCTTCATCGAACACCCATCAAATTATGCACCAATTAACTTGTTGACCATAGAGTTTATGACCTTCCAAAGCCCTGGATTGTCATTGGTTTGATTCAAATATGTTACAATCCTAATTGCCTCTGAAGTGATCTTATAGGGTTGGTCAACCCATATAAACTCTACATGAATTCTATTGAACACATACCTCACCCATTCATTTTCATTGAATGATGGAAAGTTCATGAACTAGGTGAAACCCTTAATCTGCAATTGCACAAATTCCAGCTTGGCGTTACCAATTTTGTCCATGATATTGTCGGTATAAAGATCCAAAATATCTTTAGTGCCGGTTTCTTCGATCTCCAAGTGAATATATGCCCTTAGATCATCTACATGCAGAACTCTGTGTGGAATGGAAGAGAAAGCTCCAATCGGGTCTACCTCCATGGATTTGTAGGGGTGCTTCTTAAACATAGGATGAGTTCTCTCCTTGACCTAGACAACTAGTAGTGTAGATATAGAAGAAGAGGATGCCATTTCAAATTTTTAGAAAACCAAACTTAGAAATTCACTTTGAAAAATACCTCAAGTAACTGATGAATACCCTCAATCAGTTTCCCAATCACTTTTAGCTCTTTGATCACTTGGAAATCTTGGTTGCCTTGTTTTGCAGCTCAAAAACACTATTCGCAAAGTGAAGAATAACTCTCATATTTTACGTTTTAACTTTGCAAACCCTAATTTTACTTTGAAATAAATGCACTTCAGATATCCAACTAGATGCCCTGCATAGCTATTAGATGCCAAAATCAACCATCAGAATCTCAGATATAAACTAAAATTCAATTCCTACCATCTGTAATCTATTGACTATGGATCTCATGAAGGGGTACTGCAAGATTTGAAATAATTTGCCTCCCCCTAAGCCCAAAATCCATAGTTACTAGATGAGTGTTTTACACCGTATTCAGGTACAGATCCACCATCTGCCTTAGATTAATCCTTCTTTACCCACATCTTCTTATTATAATCTCTGATTTCTTCTTCTTTTGCTTTTCCATTTTCATTTGATCTATTCTTGTCTACCAGAGCATTGTTCTTTCTTTTGCAGTACTTTGCAATATGCGGTTTTGTTACATGCTCTACAAACAACATTATTCTGCATAGCTCTGAAGTTCATCTGATTTTGTCTTGTCCTACACTGATTAAGAATGTGTCTAAATATTCCACAAGCATATCATCTCTTGTTTCGAGAGTTATTCATTACTTATCCACACATATTTGGCTTGTGTCCAAAATTATTGTATATGAAACACTGACTGGTAAAGGTAGAAACATTATTTATGTTGTCCATCATTCCATTATTCATGCTAGTCTTGCACTGACTTGCCATATGATCAGATTTATTGCTAGTAAAGCATCTACCATTGAATTTATGAGCATCAAGTTGTCTTCCTAGAGGATTCTTTCTTTTCTTCTGATCAGGTTCAATGCATTACCTTGTCCAAATCCAAATGATTCACCTTTCTCAAATCATAGACCTTGCATATCCTTTTCATGTCTTTGACTTTCTAGCATCTCATCAAATCTTCCTGAACTACCTTTGAATTTGTCTTTGTATTTGTTGGTAGTAGCAAGTTCATCCCTCAAGGTAGCAATCTGTCTTTCAAGTTCTTGACCATTATTCCTTGATTGTGTCAACTCAAGCTTCAACTAATTATTCTCATAGGTAAGCTTGAATCATTCTTCAACTCTTTCCTTCAATCATTGTGCCAAATTCTCATTATTTTTCTTTCAGTCCTCAAACTCCTTAGTTAGCCTCATCACAATGGATTGCATCTCATTATTGAAAGCAACATTCTCTCTCTCCAGCTTGCTAACTTCATCAACTTTATCCTAGTATTCCATGATCTAATATTCTTTCTCCTTCAACTTGTCCATTAATTCCTTCCTCTTTTGTCTACAGCCACTTGCTTGATCCTGTAGCTAACTAATGAAATCATCAACATTATTCAGGTTCTTCTTCAAGGTATAGATCTCATTTCTAGCTGCATCAATATCCTCAAGTGCCACATTGAGTTGTCTCTGAAAACTAGAATCCATTGAATCAATCACTTGAATCTTCCTCAAGTGATTAAGCTTCCTCAGAGGAACTAGGCTCTGATACCAATTGTTAGAATTAGGGATCACTGAGAGTGGGGGTGAATCAGTTATCTGCCAGAGATCAAATATACAAACTTTTTCTTTATCCACTAGTTGGCAATGCACAACAAAAAATAACATAAACAAGCAATAAATAAACTACAGATCCACAACACCAAAATTCTTATGTGGAAACCCAGAAAGGGAAAAACTATGGTGGTGCTGGAAGCCACAATATTCATATACTATGGCCAGGAGTACATAATATATAACATGGGTGGGGAATGCAATTGCATTGAGGCTCGCTACCTAGAGCTCATTTATAAATTACAATGACTCGGAAGGCTACAACCTTCAAGGAAGTCTCTTTGATTTACAATCTGATTACAATGAATAAATGTAATAAAATAAACTCTTAAGTAGCATCTGACAATGCATGAATGAGTTCTTGTTAAGCACTAGATCTTTGATTTCCCTTGATTTGCCAATACACTATTTCTGTCTCAGTTAGCTACCAGATTATTTGTAAGCCAAATGTACACATAAAACTGTGCTCAATAGCATCGAAACAGATCACCACAATTTTATTACACCAAAAACTAATCACCAATTCAAGCTTATATATCCGGTCTTAACAAAAATAATCTCCTTCAAGTCAGCTTCAAGTCGTCTTCATTCTTTAACAAAATATAGCACTAGACCAAAAGAGTATTATCACATGCTTCCTAAGGATCTTCCCATTCATTGAGAACACTAAATCAACCACCATAATCACTATAATTATCTAAAATATTTTTGGACCCCATTACTGAGATAGCCCTGAATTACCGGTTAACTGCCTACTGGTTAACTCCTACTTTCGGATAAGGTAAATCATGACCACCGAATCAAATCTCCAAGAAGAATTTCCATCAATGAGAACCCTAGACCAATAAGAATATATCAGAAGTCACCAGATGAGTGTCAATTTCCAATATTATGGTGTGTGGATTCTTTCTATTCTTTTGCATGGTTATCGGTGGATGGATTTATATTTGAAATGGTGAATGGTTTAAATTTTTGGTTACTAAAAGAGTATCAAATCCATGAATGACATTTTGTGGTAATATGATTGATTCAAAATATGAGAAATCTAAAAATAATGTTTTGTTTCTTATGCTCTGGTTAAAATCTCTTTCGTTATTTTTCTTTTGGGTTAAAAGAATTTGGTTAAATATTTATTCTTTGAATATCATATGAAGGTAGCTACCACCTTGTAAAATAAGTAGAGAATCAATCAGTAGATAGTTTGTTAGATTGGTTCAACTATGGTTACATTTGTCAGCTTTGTGGGCATGAGAATATAGAGTTAGGTGATAAATCCGTTAACCAACACAACCTTATTTTTCATATCAATACAGGAGAAGGGGATAGAAAATATATAATTCAACTATTATATACATTCCATACAAGTTCTCCATATACACATCATGTTTGATACTATGTAAAATTCATATGCAGGACAAAAGCACTTCATCTTACTATTCATAAGGAAATAGAGGTATTCTTTCAGCATAATAAGCTAGTCATATGAACAAAGCATCAATTAAGGGGATACAAACAATTTCCTCCTCGTCTATAACATGATCATTTATATACCTAAAATCAACTTTAACATTTGAGTAAGCACTAGAAATAACAAGGAGAACCAAGGCCACATAACATCATATATTAATTACTTGCATCAAGGAGGTATGCATAAGAAATGAATACACATGCTACACACAATTATGATTTTCATAAAGAGTGAGATAGAGAGAGGACAAAGAGATACATCTAGAATCTCCAATGTCCTAACATACCTTTCCCAAACATAAATCCAGAAGGAAAAGAACAAGACAAAAAGAAATACTATAACACACTACACAAGACTAAGGGAAACAACCTTAACTAGAGATCCTAGTGTTTGCAACATGAGCTCTGATACCAGATATAACACCTGCAAAGAAAACCCAAATGACAACGCTAACTAACTAACCAACTAAATATTTGAGATATTTTTTTTAAAGATACAACATCACATCTAATTAATATGATTAGATAGCACTAATGCACAAGAAGGGATAAACACATAACATCCATGGTACACATAATTATTCAACACAACCTTATCTCATAAGTAAAGATCTCATAAATTGAAATAGAACTTCCATAAGACCTTAATCAACAAAGGGGTTAAGTCTTAAATTGACAATATATGCACAACCATTGATTCATGATCATTAAATAATGGAAGTGGGCCTATGATGATCATTCCAAATCTAAATATCCATACATAAATCAGATCAAAATTGAATTAGATGCAAACTTAAAACCTTCTTATTCTTTCCAATTGGGTATACTAGTGAAGACACTTCTAAGAAAATGTAGATGAACAAGTAACCACAAAGCATAAGAAAGTATGAGAAATCATGAAAAAAAAGACAAATAAGACCTTACAAACCCCCAAAATCCCAATTAACCAAGAAAAAAGCCCTGACAAGCCTCTAGAAGTCAATTGGAACCAAACAGGGTCCAAAACCCAACCTCAAAACCCAAAACTATGAAACTGTGCTTTTATAACATCTTTTAGCACTTATGAATAATAAAATGGTACATATGAAACATTAAAGGGCACACTTACACTCTGTTTCTACACTTTTGTGACAAAAGAAGGATTGGGACCCAAGGTCAACTTTGGGCTCAAATCCCTACAAATAGACAATTAAATTTATAAAAGCTGAATCAAACCCATTTGAAAGGGGTGATTTTTCTACTAAAAAATGTAATTTTTTCATACCCAATATGAAGAAAAAAATTCCAAGAAGAAAAAATCTAAAAATAGTCCAAATTAAGAAATATAGAGAACACCCATTCCAATAAACAATCAATCTAACAACAATAAATGCAATATCTTTCTATAATGAAAACATGACATCAAAGAAACAAAGAATAACTCAACATGAATTAGAAATCCTCCAAAATGAAATTCAAAATTTAAGCGATCCTCGAAATAAATTCCTCAAAACCCCCTTAAAAATCTTCGTAAACTCTCCTCTCAAATCCTCATCAAAATTCACTCCGAAACACACTTAAATCGAAAAACCCTTTTCAAATGTCCATATTTTTGAAAAAAACACCCACAAAAATCATCTAGAATTACCCTAAACCACCTCCATTCATTTCTAAATCACATTCGAATACAAAAAAAGACTTTCCTCTTGCACTAAGGACCATATTAGCAACCCCTAATTAGAACAAGAGATCACTCAAACCAAATAAATGAAATATCAATTTAATTCAATTACTACTTAACGTCTCCCACAAAAATATGTAAATTAATAATTACCACATATAATATAAATGCTAAATAATATAATCCCTAAACACAATCCATAAAATAATATATAATAATATAATATGAGACTCACTTAATAAACTCCCACATAATAAATCATTCATACCTAAGGTACATATTATATTTTTTTTATTATCTAATACAACTACATATAACACCAAAACCAGCACAAAGATTAAATAAAATAAGACATACATAAAATTACTCAAATCCTAACAAGATGACTCTAGACCAAGAACACTCGAACTCACATAGGACATTGACTGCAGTTAAGATGTAGTAGGGCCTTAGTGTCACCCCCGATGAACTATCATTGGGATTAAAGTTACACTTATACCTATGAAACTAGATGGAGTTGATGCCTAGTACCTACACCTTGCATAATACCAAATGTTTATACACAACATAAATTTAACCATAAAACGCACATGTAGGTGAAAGAGAATCACAACATCACACCCTGCTTATATATAACATAATAAATAACATCAATGTTATCCACATCTAATGTAATCATGAAATAAGGGTTAGCACATGGCAATTCATCATAATTAATAAATATAAATCCCTCACCTACTAGATAGTGATTAAACACTGGTTAACCAAACATAAACCCTAACATCATAATTAGTCCAGAGTAGAGAATCAAAATCATCGTAGTAATCATAATGAATCCACTAATATCAAATAGAATATCAATATAGAGAGTCAAACAAGAAAAAAAAGAATATCAAGGGTTTATAAAGAGTCCACCAGTATCTGATTTAACGCATCATAAAGGATGGATCATGGAAGGTAACTACAAATCATCTCTAGAAAGACAATAGTTTCAATTAAAGACAAATAGTCTATGTAAAGACAATATATCTTCAAGATTAATTATTATCTCTAGAGAGACAATAATTATTGTGTTCTATATTGTCTTTATACAAACAACATTAATATGTGTGTTCTACATTATATTTATAGAGACATTTTTTTAAGACAATAATTCGAGGCACTCACTTAAAGACAATATTTAAGACAATATAAAAGTTTCATGTTGCCTAAAGTTAGGACAATTCACTCAAAATTTGTCTTAAAACACCCTCTATGTAGTAGTGAGGGATCCTTCATAGAGTGCTCTATATGATTGTTCTCATCATCTTCTAAAACATAAACTACTATGGGCTCTCGAGCTACATTGGAATCATGTAATTTGTTAGTTGGATTCAATGATTTTAGTCTATCTCCTTACAAATCCATCTTCTAAGAGCACTTCTTCGCAACTTTCATCTCTAGTTACCCAAATTCGGCAGATATCTTCTAGCTTTAGTTCTATCTCTTTTACTCATATTCCCCGTGAGTAGAATAGGGTTGCTGATTTGCTTGCTAAATGGGCATCAAATGCTCCTTGTGGTTGGCATGTTTTTTATTTGGATTCTCTATCAGTTGACAAAGCTTCTCAGCTATTTAGTCTTCTTCAGAATGATGCAGGGTGATGGTGTTCTTTCTTTGTTTCCTCTTGTTATCATGTTGATCATCTATTTGTGGTACAGGGTTGTTAGGAGGCCTCTATGGCTCCTTCATGTTTTTTGGATGATCATATCGACTATTATCTAGAATTCCCTTAGCATTATATATGACTTTTTGTACTTTTTATTCATAATATATTTTTAACTTTTTTTAAAAAAAGAAAAGGAAAGAAAAAGAAACAATACAAAGAATCCATAAAAATCTATTGACTATGGTATACAATATCATGATATGAAAAACCATTTCAAATAAAGTAGGTAGATATAAAATCACACCCCAGAAACCATAAGAACATATTGAGTGTGTTGTACATCATCATGAGATGAGACACCGTATACTGCGGCCACTGTAAAACCAAAGGTTAAAATAGAACCGTCTTCCATTCAAATTAGAAAGCTCCATATGTTCTTTATAGCTTACGGTCTTCACGTTTAGTTATTGGAACTTTCTGTGAAATAGTTCCATTTTTTACTTTGACAAACATGGGGCGCTGAGTCGCAAATGCTTCTATGGGTCAGTTTTAGCCTTTAGTGGGAATTTAAATATTCATGTTATTTACGTAGACTTTGAAAAACAGGCTGCTCTCAGTCATCGATGTTATCTTTTCTTGCTAGAAAGTAGAAGATAGTCTGCCATAAACAGCGTTTTGACAGGGTCATTCGATTGAGGCTCAGATTTCCTCTATAAATACAAAGCACAACTCCTCGAGTAGTACATATAGGCATTGTTCTCTATATCTACATTGAATTGTAACGCTATGAAGAATACTAGTGCTTTGAAATACTTAGGAATATTGCTTGTATGCCTCTTGTTTGTAAGGCCTTCTGTGGGTAGTTATTTTAGTGTATGGGCAGGTTCTGGTTGTAGTAACCAGGCTGCTACTTACAGTAACTGTGGGTGTACTAATGTAGCCAGCAATTTGCATGGAGGATATCAGTTTGTATACCAAGGACAAACTGCCGCTGCTTATAATGCTGCTAATTGTGATGGCGTAGCACATACTCGCTTTACTAGCAGTGTAAGCGGCTGCACCGCTTTTGGCTGGAACAGCTTCTTCATTCAGTGCTGATAATGGTGTCTTCTGTGTCTTTCTTCGTCTCTATTGTAGGATGAGTTGTGTTAGGATTTATATCTTGTCTTTATGATTTGTATCTGGGGTATTGTGTGAAATTAGGGTTAGAATGTATCTGGTGTGCTAGTTTGATAGTATGAATAAAGAGACGTTTTCTGTGTTTGGCTGTGTCTATTAATGGAGTTATATGACGATTTGTGACTGGTTTTTATGAATTGTATCTCCGTTAGTTTGTTTTATTTACTAAGGATTCGAATCTGGTATTTATTAGTGACAAGCACCATTACTCGTAAATCAAGTAAGACCTTTATATAACCTTTGTGATTGAAAGCATCTCTTTGTTAGATTCGCATAGAATTTGCATTTGTCCCTTATGATTGAGGGATAATTTTCGGGTTCAAATTGTGGAAAATTTATATCTCGAGAAGCGATTTACAACTCTAAAGGATCATCCAAAGAAACCTAGATTGTTATATTTGTAATGAATATTTATTCAATAAACTAACAATTCTAACATAAAAAATCTATAAATTGTTCTTTCAATGATTCAATTGAAAAGTAGGATAAAATAAAATATTTAATTTGACATAGTGTCTAGTTTGATTGAATTTTTATTAAATTGATAATGAGAAATATCTAGATTCATATGGTAGATCAAAGTAGGTTTACTTGTTAATGTGTTATTGCATAAATCAAAATTGACATGATGTATATTTTTATAAAATCACTAGAATAGATAAATTAGGTAGACATATTTCACTTTATAAACGATTTTTGGGTTGGCTATTGTTCTTTAACTAAACAACATGCTAAAATAATCTTGAGCACAATGATGAAGAAGCTTTCCAAGTTCAATTTATACAACCTCAAAATTGTCAACAGAAAAAAATTCGTGACAAAAAGTCTACATAGTCTATTTCAAACACATTCTCTTGTATTGATCATGTTCTCTAATTCTCTTAAAATAAAAACTTTTTCCATTTTAGTAACCCCTCTTCATAATTCATTCTTTTTTTCTCATTTTCATTTTCTTCTTCACTTGAAAAGGAAACTTCTAAGAGAAAGAATAGGAGAAATGATTATGGATTACAATTCTTTTAACTTTATGAAAGAACGATCAAATCCCTAAATTATTCTTTTCTAGGTACACCATTAATCTGAATAGACTAAAATTGAAATTAAAATCATTACTAATTTTTACAAATGACCAAAAATATTTATGCATATTCTATTAGCTACTACAAAGAACCAAGTAATTTTCATCCCCTATTCCAAATAGTCTATCAATATATTGTTTGTATATTTTGTTTTAATTTTTAAAATATAAATGTTAAATCCTACTTAGAAACAATATTATTGAGAAATTATCTACCTTCCATTATAAATTATAAAAAAAAATGTGAAATGTCTCATGTGGAGAAGGCACATAGAGCTTTACGGTATAAAAATATTGGGATCATATTAGAAATTGGATTTCTTTATGTAAGAAAAAATATTAGTAAAGATGGAAATAAGAAAACCTTCTTAGAAGTTTAAAATACCATGTCTATTAAAAAGAATGCATTCAAAATGATAGAATCGTACAACAATAACTTTCATGTTATATGGGTAGAATAACTTAAGAATAGACCGATAATGACTGTAGAGCTTATAGAATAGCTCCAACCACTGTCCCCACTGTTAGTCGTTTTTGAAGCCAGAATGGATTAAGCCTAATAAAAGTAATAATTGATTCACTTGGCTCACTATCAACGTACTCTTCATCCATCTCCAACTGCTTTAGCACCTGACGTGCCAACGAGGGACCAACATAATATGTTACAGTATAGATTGTCAGAACGTCTTTTAGGCCATACCAAGACAGCTTGTGAGAGTAAGCGTTTGCCACTGTAACATCTCCAGCAAGTGTTGCATATATAATCTGTGCAACAATATCCTTGTTGCTAAATCGTACTACAAATCTGTACTTGGGCGTACTATACTTGTTCTTGTGCTAATTTATCAAGAGGACTCCCACTCTGTAATCAGTCTTCCCCTCATGCATGCGTCTGAAATTGACCTGGTACCCCTTGAAATAGGCCTTGAAAAGCCTAGTTATGTGTTGAGCAAACAGAATAGGGGAATCATCTCTGTTTACAATTCCGTTAAGAGAAGACTTTGTATCAGTGTGAGTAACGAGAGGAACACATCAATTAAGGTTTTTACGGTTTGTTATGTCACTTGATCCCCACTTGCGGAAGTACTCTGTTTCGTATCTGCAAACACCCTTGGCATCCATCTTTTGACACATTTTTTAATTTTTTCTCACTTTTACCCTTCCCAATGTCTTTGACTCCCCATTTTTCCTGCTCCACGTGGGTAATTAATGGTTTCTTCTTTTTATCGAGTAATTATTCTGTTTTCTCAAGCAGTGCCTCGGCTTCTTTGTTCTACTTCTTCTGGTATATAGACAGAGTATACAATTTCCTCTTCAAATCCATAAATCGCTTTGTACTCATACGATTGGAAGCCCTGTATTTCTCAATTTCTTGCTGAAGCATGAGAATCCATTCTCTTATCAATACTCTCCCACAGAACATCGGCCTCCTTATCATCTTCATCATATTCACCTGACGCAAAATTCCCACATTGTTACCATCAAATTCATCGAACTTCTGGTTCTCATCATTGGCTTTTATTTGATTCTAACATGCTAAGGAATTCCTCAATGCTAAGGTTTTTAGATTGCTCTAAAAACCTGTTTTGGGCAGCTAAGGCCTCACACAATGAGAGAGATTGTGTAAGCAATGAAAGAGTCGACGTGGGATGAACATTTCACACTTGAGGACCACTCTCTACTATACATAAGGTGCCTAATTTTCTTCCCTAAGTAATTACCATGGCCGTTTCATTACTTTGCATCTATTGAATTCAAAAGTAACTTCCCATTCTTGAGAATCCAATTGTCTAGCTAAAATCAAGTTTTGTTTGAGCCCGAGAACATATATAACATTCCTTACCAGTCAACTATTTCCATTTTTCAGTTTTAACAAAATATCCTCTTTGGTAACAATATCACAAGATTTATTGTTACCAAGAAAAATCTTGCCGATGTCACCAATTTGCAGATATTTGAAATACTCTTTGCATGGAGTGGCATGAAATGGAAGCTTCGAATCAAGCACCCAAACATTGGTTGTGATTTCTTCACAGGTTAGAATAAGAACACCATCATCTTCTTTGTAAACTACAATGGCTTCATCTTCTTTTGGATGATTTAATATTTTCTTATAATAAATCAACAATTCTTTTTTCGATGTGGTCTCTGGATTTTGATCTTCCTTTGTTTTCCCATGACATATTAGACTCTTCCCTCATTCTTTTGATCTTCCTTTGTCATCAACATTCAAAACATTACATGATGTTAGAGTCTCACTTGAGTTCTTCCTTCACATTTCTTTGCTTGAAATTGCACCAACAAAATCATCAAATTTCAATGCATTTGAATGAGAAACAAAGTTACTACTTGCCATAAATAACCTATTCTAACTTTCTCGCAAAGTGGAGAAACTTAAGAGAGCTTGAACTTCTTCGTCAAAACTTATTTTATAAAAGGAAAAACTGACTAGTAATTAATTGTATTAAAATTATTTAAATGTTCTGCTACAGAACCATCTTAAACCATTTTCATATTAAACAACCGTTTTATTAGAAATTCCTTAATTGATGCTATGGGTTTCTCATACAACTTATCTAAAATATGCATCAAATCAATAGTTGTTATTGCTTTAGATATGTTAAATACTACAAATGAAGATGAGCACAAATGAATCACTCCCAGAGCTTTTCTATCTAGAATATCCCAATCTTCATCTAGCATAGCTGTTGGTTTCTTTACTTTACCATGTAGTGGCCGCCATAAATATTTATGGTAAAAATAGTACTCCATCTACATTTTGCATAATTGATAATTGTGGCCATTGAATCTTTGAACCTTTCACCATCAATTGATATTGCTCCCACTCAAAATCGAATATCTCCTACTGAATAATTAAACACAACCAAGTCTAATGCCAATTGTTAAATAATAAAGAGAAGATTAAAGAAATAAAGAACAAAATTAGAGATTCAAAAAATAAACAAAATACAACACTAGATATATAGTGGTTCACCAATATGGCTACATCCATTCTCAAGAAGGACAATATATTATTCACAGTTTCTCAAATTACATAATACACCATCTACACTCATTCTTACATACAAATGTTTAAGTCTTCAAATATGAAGAGACATGGAGAAGAAGAAAGGAATGGTCATTATCATTGGACTTCACATCATCAACAAAGATGTCTTTTAGTAATTCGATCTATTATTGGTGAATATAGATACCAATGGATTTTTCAATTGAAGGTACCACAAATTTAATATTTCTTATGTTAGCATTAAAGAGGGGTGTTAGAAAATAGTGTTTAATGTAGATTATCAATGAATAATATAAAGATTAGTTGTTAGATGGTTATGGGTAGTTATAGGTTGGAAGGATTTATAAATTCTTACTATGTTATAGTTCATTGATTTTTATGAATGAAGAATTGTTTTTAGATCTGAGCTTATCTCGATTTACCAACACCTACCATCTAAATGATGGTGTTTTAGTGGTGTGTAGGTTTTTTCTTATTGAAAAATATTAGGAAAAAAATTATTCTATGGTGGTGTATGAATGTGATCAAGAAAAAATTAAGGAGATGAAAATGACAATTGATAACTAAATTTAAAGATTGATAGAAAGGTTTAATGGATATACCCTCAACCAAGAGGAATAGGGAACGAAAAATTTTAAGAGACGAATGATGGGTGATTTTGTTAAGGATAAGAGGGAAATAAAGATAAGAAGAGTGATGAAGATCAATTAATGTAGTTATGGATGGAGGATATCAATATATAATATTGAGTAAGAGGTCAATAATGATTTTTGAAACACACCTAAAACAAAAGGAAAATCTAATCTTTTTAGCAAGGATAGAATAGTGGAAGAGTGCTATTAGAAGCAATAATGAATTAGAGCCTTCAATATATACTTGTAATAATTAATAAATATTAGTAGGTTTTGAAACACTTTTGACTGGGAGCTATGAACCAGTGAGACCACAAATGGGAGACCTCATCCCTACACTTCACTTGTTCAAACCCACGAGCACAATTGCCAGACAGAAGGCTAGTGGCCCAGCAGGAGTATTTGAAATATTTTAAAACTAAATGAATATGAAGGAATTATTTACAATCATGCTTAATAATTTTAGCAATAGCACTAACATAAAAATCTTTATAACATTTATCAATGTTTTTTACATTTTGAACATTTGTACATTTGATTATACTTAAAATTTAATATTAACTTTACACATAAATCTTTAAGATTGAGACATACACCTCTAGCGAGAAAGAATACTAAATCTAAATTTAAATATAATTTACAAAATTCAAAATTATTTACTTAAATTTTAAATATTATTTCAAATTTTAAAAAAACTAAATCATACCAAATTTCAAATTTCTTTTAAATATTCTACCTAAAAATCTCACCACAAAAATTTAAAGCTAAAAAAAATCAAAACGTTGAGATGTGGGAAAAATAGACATTATAGTTCGATAATCACTGAAAAATGTTTGGATGATTAAAAAACCATCTTTCTATATTAAAAACTTCGATATTTTAACTCTCTCATTGTATTGCGAGGTTTGATTTTATCAGACCAATAGGTAGGAAGAAATAGAGGAATAATAAGGCAATTCAGGAGCCACATGGCTGGGAGCTTTCTCACGCGCATAATCGACTCGGCAAAACTTTTAGATAAAATAGGAACAACAATATCACTGCTATTAATTGCCTTTCTAATGTCACTACTTTCCTTATCCTCACTGCCTATACATATACGAAGTGATCCAGTGCTAAGGAATCTGTACTTATAGCGCATCAATGCTTCTCCTGCATCTGTTGTTGGGCAAATAAAGTAGATATTAAACTTTTTCTACACCAAGCATCCTAATCGAACACTTCTGCAAAATTATTATCATTTTACTCACTAACTTATCTTGAGACAAAATTTTTAAAAATCAATAATAATATATCTTCTTTCAAAGTTCTTAAATGCACTCCCCAAGCTGGGCTAACTTAATCTTTCACACCAAATTAAATGCACCCACAAATGATCTTATACCTATTTAACTCTCTAAGCTGGGCTAACTTGACAACCCCATCATGAAAGCTTTCTAGTTCTGAACACTTGTGAAAGCTTAATAGCCTAAGATTTTGTAACTTGCCCAGCGGGTAAGGAATGCTTTTAAAACCTGAATAACCAACCATGTTCAAATATTGGAGTTGTGCCAAGTTGCTGATTGTTTTGGGAAGATTCCTTGATCCTGTACATCTTCATGAATCATAATGACAACCATCGTAGGGGAAAGGAGTCAGTAGTGGACATAGCTAACTTCGCACATCTTAAGCTCCTAAACGGTTCATCCAATTTCAACGATTTTACTTTTGTTGCCTCCATATGCGACTTAACTACTTAAAGCTATTATTTTGGATTGTGGGTAGTAACAATGCATGCTGTGGAATTCGTTATGTGCACAAAGGTCAAAAAGTGGTCATTTCAAAGTGTGGTCCAATACATAATCACCTTTGCACCAATAGTAGATAACTCAAAATAGCTAGTAGTAGTGGACAAATGCCCTAGTAGTTATGCACAAATGTCGCAGTAGTGATGCACAAATACCCCAGTAATGGGCTAATTATGATAAAAAAAGCTAAAAAAATTATCCACTATTGGTACATATGATATTTATTAATGGACCTTCCATTACCAACTTTTTTGGATCCTACTATGTCTACTAATGGGGGGTGAGGTTGACAAAAAGATGACGGTTATTGATCCTATGTCCACTACTGGATCCTTTCCCCTAATTGAAATAAATTACCTACAATATTGGGAAGGCTTCTTAGACTTGTACAGTCACCAAGTCCAATATTTCTAGCTACATCATGTTGTCCAGAATATCAGGAAGGCTTGTTAAATAAGTACAGCCACACAAATATAACTTCTTCAATTGTGTCAAGTTGCCAATTATGTTTGGAAGTGTTATGAGAGATACACAATCCCACATATACAAGCACTAGAGGTTCACCAAGCTGTCAAGTGTTTTTGGGAGTCTGATTTGACTTGCACACTCATCTACACTTAAATCCTTATTTGGGACCAATTGCTATCTAGCTGGAATCCACTTCTTAATGTTAACCATGTATACATATCACTTAATTCACAATTTCTAATTATTATCCATAACAAATTTCGAGCTATCTTTCCAATGTTGTCCATTGCTTTTGTATTTTGCACAACTAAGTAGTGTAGGGATGGCATTCTATGCAAGCCAAGGGGCTCTTTTCCATTCTCACCTGTGTAAACTAGCATATTCACTCTCTCTGCTCTATTTCTACTAAAAAATCTATGTGCGCTCATAAGCAGCCACTGTCTGCTATTATTCTCAACTTGCTCTTGATTTCCTCTTCCCATTCCCAGCAAAAGGTCATGCATATCGAGGAGATCTTGAGGACCATTGTCATTAATAATCATTTTCCGCAAAATATTCTTGATGACTATTTGAACTTTGTTTGGGTATTAAATTTTCCAAAAGTAACATCATCAGTTTTCCTTTCACCAGCAAAGTAACAAGCTATATCCAGAAACATTTCCTTCTCAATATGGCTAAGTCCATCATAACTAGTTCGAAGGACTCTGGATATTTCTTTATATTTCCCAATGTTATGGACAACTTCTTCCCAACATTGGATGTCGTTGGGCTGCTTCCTATCAAACAAAGTTGCTCCAATAACTTGTAATGAAAGAGGATGCCCTTGACATGCTCTTTGTAGGGTGTCTCTAGGAATGCCCTGGAGAAAGAATTCCAACTAAACAACTCAAGAGCTTCATCCTCCCATAGCCCACGCATTTGAAGAACTAAATCAACCCTAGCAAGATTGAGTATGTGTATGTCTTGGGATGTAATGATGATTCTATTACCACACCTAAACCAATCCCCATTTATCGCAGCCAAGTGGCCCCTGTTAGAAGAAGTTAATTTCTTCTAGTCACAACCACTCTATTCGATAAATCTTTCTCATGTAGATTCATGCAGATTCCTCCCTTCATGTAGTTGAATAAAATTAAGTTTAGTAATTTCTTTATCATGCAAACAGTCAGTTTGACTTTAGTGATAATAAATGATTTTCTATTTATCTTCATGCAACTGAGACTTCTAACCTCCACACATGCGTAGTTTCCACCGTTAAAATAGTTACTTTTGTATGTCAGTCCATGGATTAATCTTCCCTTCCACCGCTCATGCATTGGCTAAGTAATAGTTAGATATTTTAGAAGGATCGATGAATCTTCTATAAATAAAAGAGGAGTTGTAATGCATTTTAGAATGAATCAATAATAAAATTAGTTTTGTATGCTGTAGAATACATTGCTTCTACTTTTTCTATTCTTTCATATTGGTATTAGAGCTAAGGTTAAAAGTTTTTTTGCAAATCTAAGTTATTTTTTGGTGCAGAATTTTAATGAGAGAGAAAAGAGATTGCTATAGCAAGTCATGACAACAAATAATACTCAAATTCAGTCTCAAATTCCAATCTTCAATGGTAAGAATTATGAGTTTTGGGCAATTAAAATGAAGACTTTGTTTTACTCACAAGATATTTGGGATTTGATAGAGAAAGGTTTTGCAGAACCACAGGATGATGCAACTTATCAGATATTACAACAAGAAGAAAAAGATCAACTTAAAGATAATAGAAAAAAGGATGCAAAAGCCCTATTTTTAATTCAACAAGCAATGGATGAGTCAATCTTTCCTAAGGTTTTGACAGCAACAAGATCCAAGAAAGCATGGGAAACTCTTGAGACAACTTATCAAGGTAATACAAAGGTGAAAGTGGCTAAATTACAATCTCTTAGGAGAAATTTTTAAAATTTGCAAATGAAAGAATCTGAGTCTGTAGACCAATTTATTAATCAAGTATTGAATATTGTGAATCAAATTAGATCTAATGGAGAAGAATTAAAATATCAAAAGGTGATTGAAATTTTTTTCAAGAGCTTGCCTAGTAAATTTGACTCTATAGTTGTAGCAATTGAAGAATTAAAAGATTTGTCACCATTATCAGTAGATGAGTTAATGGGTTCTTTATTAACACATGAATCAAGATTGAATAGAAACAATAATACCTCTTTTGAGAATGATTTCAGACCAGAAGGTTCACTAGAAAGAGGAAGAGGAAGATCAAAATCCAAAGGAAGAGGAAGAGGACAAAGGGTCAAATGTTGATCCAACTTAGGTATTGAATTTGTTCAATTTGATAAAGGAATCTTTATTTGTCAATCTAAGTATGCCAAGGATGTATTGAGGAAGTTTAATATGTTGAATTCTAAATCAGCACCAACCCTAGTTGCAACAAGAACAAAATTAAGCAGAGAGGACAAGGGGTCAAATGTTGATCCAACTTTGTTTAAGAGGCTTGTTGGAAGTCTCATGTATCTCATAGCTACAAGGCCAGATATTATGTATAGTGTTAGTTTAATCTCAAGATTCATGGAGTCACCAAAAGAAACATTCTGTATTACAAGCAGGGATGTCATATTTAAGGAGGAAGAAGCATGGGATGGAAATATTGATAGATCAGTCACAATTAGAGCACAAATACCAAATAATGAAGAATAACAAGAAGAACATGTTGATCACCCATTTAGGAGGACCAAGTACTCCACCACAAAATTTTGTGCAAGGTCAATCATCAAAACATGCAAAGCATCCCACTCCAAAAGAAGGTAATGAGACAACTCCTACATTTACTAAATCACAAGGTAAGAAAATGAGAGGCTTGAAAGAGATATATGAACAAGGTGAAGGATGCTTGGATTTTAGTTCAAATTTTGATTTATTCTCTTGTAATCCTATGTGTTTTGAAGAAGCAGTTAAGGAGGAACATTGGATCAAGTCCATGGATGAAGAAATTGATTCTATTGAAAGAAATCATACATGGGAGCTCATGGATCTACCAGAAGGTAAAGATTGCATTGGTGTCAAATGGGTTTATAAAACCAAATTAATGTAGAAGGTGAAATTGATAAACATAAGGATAGATTAGCAGAAAAAGGTTATGCACAACAAGATGGAATTGATTATACTGAAACATTTACACCAGTTGCTAGGCTTGATAGAGTTATAATAGTTTTAGCAATAGCTGCTCAAAATAATTGGAAAGTTTTTCAAATGGATGTTAAATATACATTTTTGAATGGTTTTTAAGAAGAAGATGTATATGTGAAACAACCACCAGGTTATGAAGTGCATGGACATCAAGACAAGGTCTATAGATTGAAGAAGGCGCTCTATGGTCTCAAACAAGCAACCAGAGCATGGTATAGCAGGATTGATTCAGACTTGATTAGCAATGGTTTCAACAGAAGCAGTAATGAGCCCACTCTATACAAAAAGATTAACAAAGAAGGTTAGATTTTGATTGTGTGCTTATATTTAGATGATTTTATTTTCATTGGAAATTTGTTTGTAGACATTTTTAAATCAGCAATGATGAAGGAATTCGAAATGACAAATTTGGGGTTGATGAGATATTTATTAGGTATTGAAGTTGTTCAATTTGATAAAGGAATCTTTATTTGTCAATCTAAGTATGCCAAGGATGTATTGAAAAAGTTTAATATGTTGAATTCTAAATCAGCACCAACCCCAGTTGCAACAGGAACAAAATTAAGCAGAGAGGACAAGGGGTCAAATTTTGATCCAACTTTGTTTAAGAGGCTTGTTGGAAGTCTCATGTATCTCACAGCTACAAGGCCAAATATCATGTATGGTGTTAGTTTAATCTCAAGATTCATGGAGTCACCAAAAGACTCACATTGGCAATTTGGAAAGAGGATATTGAGATATGTTGCAGGAACCAACGGATATGGAATTTTATATTCCACCACTAATGAGTTTGATTTGATTGGTTATACTGACAGTGATTTTGCAGGTGATATTGATGATAGGAAGAGTACTTTTGGATATATCTCATTCTAGTACAAGTGCAATCTCATGGGTGTCAAAGAAGCAGCCTATAATCACCCTTTCATCAGTTGAAGTTGAATATGTAGCACCAACATCAGTGGCATGTCAAGCAATCTAGATGAGGATAATATTGAAGGATCTATTACAAGCTCAAGAGGAGCCTACACCAGTGTTCTGTGACAACAAATCAGCAATTGAATTATCAAAGATCCACGTTTTTCACCAGAGGAGCAAGCACATTGATACGAGATATCACTTCATCAGAGAATTGGTCAACAATGGAGAAATTTATCTTGAATTCTGTAGATCTGAAGATCAGTTAGCTAATATTTTTACTAAAGCACTACTTAGAGAAAGCTTTGAATATCTACGAGAAAATTTGGGAATGAGTGAAGCTAAAATTGTTAGTAGAAGAAATTAAGGAGGAATATTAGAAGAAGTTAATTTCTTCTATTCACAACCAGTCTATTCAATAAATCTTTCTCATGTAGATTCATGCAGATTCCTCCCTTCATGTAGTCGAATAAAACTAAGTTTAGTAATTTCTTTATCATGCAAACAATCACTTTGAGTTCAGTGATAATAAATGGTTTGATGTTTCTCTTCATGTAGTTGAGACTTCTAACCTCCACACATGCATAGTTTCCACTATTAAAATAGTTACTTTTGTATGTCAATCGGTGGATTAAACTTCCCTTCCACCGCTCATGCATTGGCTAAGTAATAGTTAGATATTTTAGAAGGATCGATGAATATTCTATAAATAAAAGAGGAGTTGTAATGTATGTTAGAATGAATCGATAATAAAATTAGTTTTGTATGTTGTAGCATACATTGTCTCTACTTTTTCTGTTCTTTCAGCGCCCATCATTCACATCGTACAATATGACAAGGGCACGAACTCTTCTCAAGTTTTACTCAAAAGAGATTTTCCCTCAACAATATTTGAAACTTCTCCACTGTAATTTATCAATCTTCTCAGAATTGCCCATTGCAAGTCCACAAGGTTGGTATTTTTCTGTGCAAAGCAATAAGCAACAAACCTAGCATAATTTGTATTATAAATTATATTATAAACAACCATGGCTAAGGTGGTTTTCCCAACGCCCCCTATACTGCTGATTCCAACTCTCATTGTGGTATGCCATGAACTCAGATCTAATCTATTGAGTAGGTCACCCATATCCATTTCGACTCTCACAAGATGGGAACGGACATCCAGTGGAGTAATCTTTAAGATATTCAACACGAATTTCACACTCTTTTTACTAGTTTTCCATCGTGCCTACAAATCACCTTCCATATTTATCAACATTGCGATGTAAATTTAAAGTTGTAACTAATTTAGCAAAACACTTATTATGACAATAGAAAGAAAGAGTTGCAACAAGTAATCAACTCTCTTTGTGCTGATTTGCATCTAAAGGCAACAAAGATATAGTGGGAAAGTTGTTGAAGAGAGGAGCAAGTCAACTAGATGTGGATGAGTAGGGTAAAATAGCTTTGCATCATGCTCTAATGTGTCAAGATCATTCTCAGACTGATGAAATAAGAAGGGGAAGACAGTTGTCCATGTCGAGGCCTTGAATGGAAATCTTTTTGACATAAAAGTTAAGAGATGCTCGAGGCCCTATTCATGATCTAGATACTATTTGGGACACTGTAAATATTTCTAATGGACTCTCTCCTCCAGGAACTAGAAGATCCATAAATAGAGCAGATCAGTTGAGTAGAGATATGGAAAAAACTAGTTCATTAAAGGTATGCAGTAGGAATATCAAGGTAATTTTGAAAGATTCAGTAAACAAACGGTTTATCTCCTAAACAAATGGCTAGTATAATAAGTTGACCTCTAAAATAATTTCTCCTTTGGTTTATCCTATGGATTGATTGAAGAAATTCACGCAAATTAGTTACCCATATTCTTCTACTCTTGTCCATCTAGAAAGAGAAGAGATTTGATGAAGAGCATTCTTCCACTCCTCAATTGTTTTCTCATCCTACCGATCTAAATGGCTGTAATGTTTTTGGAACACCTAGGCAAAACGACCTCCCTTTCTTTGAGGGTAGCAAACATTATAGGGCTCCACACCATAATAGAGAGGAATGATGAATCAATTGGATCTACACATTTGGGCCGCTTCCTTTAGACACCAAGTTGATTCTGCATAGTTTTTGGAAACTGTGGGGATGAGAATGTCACTTGTTTTGATGGCTGTTTGCAAATTGGAATCAATGTCTTTGCCCTTCTCCAGTTATTTGCTATCGAGTAAAACCCTAAGTCCTGCTCCAGAGAGAGCTTTATACAAATGCTTGACAAAATTTGTTCTCACATATTTTCTGTGAAAGCTGAGAAACACATGAAAGTTGTTATTGACATTGAAGATGATTTTGGTTGTGGGAGTTTGATACTGATCAGAAATCTCCATCACTTGTTCTGCACAAGTTTGAAGAGATTAACTTTTTGATCATTTGTTCTCCACAAAAGAGGAAGTATGGATATTTGAAAAAGAATATGGAGGTAAGGGGAGTTGGTAGGGAGGTAGATAAACAAAATCAAATGTAGTAAATGATAGAGTGGAAGTTTCTTGTGAAGTTTTTGAGAATTTCCCAGAAACTAAATGGAGAGAACCAACCAAGATTGAACAATTCAATATCGGTTAGATCGACACAGCAATAAAATAAAAAATAATTATAGTTGATGTAAATTCCCAAACAATTAACATCCTCCTTGGCACGACAACTCCCAATTGAGGAAATTCATCCCTCTTTTACATTTTGATGGATGTTCATATCTGCACCTTCCCGGACCAAACTTATGTATATTCATATCTGCTTTTTTTAGATGGTTGATGGAAACAAGCACAGGAGAAAATAACAAATTTAGACATTATATTAAACAACATAAAGCATTACATTGACTGATTCGTAGCAGCTTTGCAGAGATGGACTTTACTGAAAGAGTAAGTAGCACTTCTCTTACATTTCATTTATAGTTTTGGTGAGGTAGGTAACATTTATGCCTTGGTCTACATAGTAGTTGTGAGAATAAGATAATATTAAATATTAGAAACATCGAGAGTGTCTAGAGTTACATTCAAAAAGTAGTGCGAAGCTTTTTATTTCAAATGTAGAGTTTGACAATTCACTTGTGCCTAATGGGAGAAATTAATGCGACCAACACTCCCCCTTAATTTCTAACATGAATTTTGATTGCATTCTTAGTCTCCTTCACCGATGCTGCAACATGTAAAAATCTTTTGGATCTAGAAATGGAACCTAGGAAATCCCATGCACCTCTTGGGATGCTCTTACCATGAGCTATAACTCTAGTGAGGAAGATAACATTGATATCTTGGTGTACATGGTAGTTATGAGGATACGAAAATAATAAATATTAGAAATAGCCAGAGTGTTTGGAGATACATCCAGAAAGTAGTGGTAAGCTTCTATTTTGAATGTAGAGTTTGACAATTCGCTTGTGCCTGATGGGAGAAATTAATGCTACCAAAATTTTTATTCTTCTTCAATGATGTTGCAAGTGACACACTTGCCTCTTATATAGCATACATGCTTGTAGTAGAATTATTTTTGGTCTACTCCCAAATGCCTCATCTATTAGAGACCTCTTTAGATAGGTGAATAAGAGTTTTAACAACACACATATATTGGTGAATAAAAGATACAACACAAATATCCCAGGAAGAAAAATAGTGCCTACTGAAACAAGCAAGTTGCTTGCTTGCACTCCCACACAAGGACCTAATAGTAAACTTCATCTAGATATCTTCACTTTTAATAAAAAAATATTTCATTGGATCAACAAAATATTGCACATGAGAGGACGATGATACTAATGATGGAGGAAGGGCCTTTGTTTGTTGCTTTGTCCTATTGGATGGATCAAGGATTTCGCCGTGTATGGTTTTTGTTGGAGAGGATGATGACACTCATTTTTTCTCTATTTGGGCACCTCTTTCTGCTTCGTTCTTTTCCTTGGGGATGTCTACCGGGTTTGTTGGTTTACTCTTCTCTTGGGGAGGAGGGCTTGTAAGGCTGTTCTCTTCTCTCTTGGTCAGTGTTCTCCTAGTGGCTTCCGGTTTGGGGGGCAGTTTGGGGCTTTTGTTCTCCACCTCGACCTCTTCCCTTCAGGTCTAAGAGGTCTCAAATCTTTAATGGGGTCTTGTTGTTTTGGGTTGTTTGTCAGTAGTTCCTCTCGGGCTTCTTTAGGGGTTTATCTCTTTATCTCTTGGTGGACTTTGTGCTTTCTTGTTTTTATCTCTTTTTTGGGGAGTCTGGTAGTGGTTTTGGCTCTCTGGTTTTTTCTATCTATTTTTGAGAGCTTGCATCTAGTTTTTATATGGTTATAGCTTTCCTCCCTTCTTAACCCTTCCTTTCTCATTCTATAGAGGTGAATGGTTGTTCTATTGGTGGAAAGTGTGGCTGGTTGGATATTGTCAGGTGGAGTCTCTTGAGGGCTTTTGTTGGCCTTTCTTATGAGGATGGTTTTTGTTCTATTTACTTCGCCAAGTCGATTGATCTTTACTACTTTTATCCTATAGAGGTGGATTCTAGGGTAAATGTTGTTTGTTTGGTGTTTGACTATTGTGATCCTTAGTTTCTCTTGAAGGTTTTGGGAGCGTTTTTAAAACCGAGTAGCTCTATTTTTGGGCATTATGATGTTCTCTTGTACTTGATTCTTTTGGGGCTGATCAATGCTCAGTTGGCTCAGCTGGTGTTTTGCTTCTCTTTAGTCCCTACTGAGGTGGGTCCTTTTCCTATGGAGGTAGGAAAGTGTTTTTTTGATTGGGAGCCGACTTTTAGTTGTTTTTTCTTTGCTGGCCTCTTCAGGTGGGAGACAGATGATGCACTCTTTTGTGGTTGTGTGAGTTCAGTGGCTGTTGGCTTTTATGGTTCCTCTACATTTTCACCCATTGAGGTGGTTATTTTGTAACGTTTTGTTGTGTTTTTCTCTGCTCATTCTCAAGCTCAAGGGTATGGGAGACTATAAACCCATGGTTTAGGTTGTGGGAGCCTAGTAAAACCCATTTTCAATATGGTTTTGGGAGCCATTTTAAAATCTACTTTGAAGGTTAAGGGAGCCTTTCAAAACCCCCATGATTTTGTTCAACTATTAAATATTAGATTTTGTGTAATCTTGTCTGGCTGGATACTGATAGTTTTCAAGGGCCTAGTATAGACTATGGTTGTTTTTAGTTAAGTTATAGGCTAGCTTTTTGCTACTTGGAGGTTTTGTCTTAGGTTAAGGGAGTCAAGATTATCCCTATTGTCCAATTGATGGTGCTTGTTAAACCCTCATCATTTTCTTTTAAGTTCTATATTATGAGGTTGTAGCCTTTTTGGTGTGGCCAACCTGATTTATATCAGCTATATCTTGATGGTTTGGCTGAGACTTTCTGCTTGTGGTTGTGTTAGTGTTTGGCTGGTGTTAGTCAGTTCAACTATGTTTGGGGTGCTATTTTTCATGGTTTGTCATCTTCAACAATGTAGCATTGTGGGTTCCAGGTCCTAGTAAAATCTGAGGGTTTTGGGTCCCCTCAAGACCTGTTTATCCTTAGTCAAAAATAAAATATTGCATATGACCTCCAGATCTCATTGACAATCATCATGTTCCTCAAACTTGGAAACTTGGATATAGATTTATTTTGACATGGGATATGTTTTATTTTTCAATAAAGAGAAGCTTAGTTGTTTGAAAGCACTAACAACAAGGGGACATTGTGAGATTTAACCTTTTGATTCTTTATGGATGAAAGATTGTGTTAATATTGTGACATACAAATCTATAGAATTTAAATATATTTTTTAATTTTTGCAAGAATATGCTTTGATGCTTCAATTTTTTGACATTCGCTAAAGTTGAATAACAAGTGTTTGGATAAAAGGATGAGGGCTTCCTATCTAAGAAATTATCTAAATTATAAACTTAGGTTGTAATTGGTACTTGATAATAAAATGAAGCATATGAACAAGTGGGTCTAAGATATGTCTTTTGGTAACAACTCTCTCACCTCTTTCTTTTTTCATAGTCTAAGATTTATCTTTCGGTAATTAACATGGGTCTTTTGGTACTTGAGTTTCTCGTAGTTACTCTCAAAAAGCTATACCTAAAGAAGTGTGTAGGTCATCAAAGTCTATCACTTATAATGTAAATACCTATCTAGTTCATGGTAGAGATGCACTAACATACTCTTTCCCCATGCATAGATAATGCTCCTGCATGCATCTGATAGTATGAATGTGGCCCCTAGGAAGGTATTGCATCATCTATTAAGTGATAACACCAAAGCTATACTAGTGATGAGTGCCCTCTTGGAAAGAGAAAAGTCTCCAATCATATGTAGAAACCACTATATTATGATATGTCCCCTCCTGTCTCTAGGAGAGGCTTTATCTATGCAATATATTTAGTCCTCAACTATAATGGTAGGAGTCTCCGGTCCCACCTATGTTATGGTGACACCTCATACTAGAGGTCATAGAATATAATACACATCTTATAATATGACTATCATCTCTCTCATCAGAAGATGGAAGGTAGAGGTGTCCATGTTCAATTGCTCCATCAAAGCCATCAACATCACATATTTGTATCTCATAGTAGGAATGTAATAGACCCAATCTAAGCCTACATCTTGAAGCAGTATCTTTGTGTCAGGAGGAAGATTCCCTTCCTGACCCAAATGTATGTATAAATATGACCACTTGTATACTCTCACATCCCAAGAAGAGCCTATGAACACATACAATATTTCATCGACTCTTTCTCATCAAATTTTATCTTTTTCTCATCAAGTCTATGTTGTATCACCTATGAGTCTCATGGAACCTAGATGGGACCTTGGCATCCAGATGGTACCATGGTGCCTATTTGGGACCATGGCACCCATCGAGGACTGTGGTGCCTAGATGGGATCATAGCATCGATATGGGACCATGGTGCCAAGGAGGGGCCATGGCGACCAAGTGGGACCATGGTACCTTTTTTGGGGGGCCTATAGGTCTGCCTTGGAATGCATGTATATATCAAAACTCAAATAAAAAAAATTTAATGCAAAGAAAAGTTTGGATGTCCTACCTCTTGAGTTTGGCTACCCTCCTTGATAACTCTCCTCAAGGCCTCCATCCTCATTGACTAAAGTTTTTGTCTAAGTAGCATCTTAACTCACGTAGTACCATTGATCTATTTTCACAAGAAACCAGAAAGTATATAAGATAAGTGAATAGTGAATTTTTCATTATTTAAAGTATATTTCTCTAAAACCTTAATTTAGCATAGTTCACTGATCCTTTCATAACTTGAGCAAGAAAATTTCAATTTTCATATTGTTTGTTGTATTAGAATCCTGATTCCTACAAAATGCTCATTGATATTTTTTTATTATATTTTAGACCTCATGAAAATCATTTCTCATCACCTATCTTTCACAATTTGGTGTGGTAAATATGAGACCCTATTTCTACATCGTAATGAGCAAGCAAAAGAAGTGGACATATAGCTACTCTCAAATTTTGTAACTTTTAGTAAGCATTCTAGTGATTATCGTTTTTGACTAAAAAATTAGTTTTGTAGAATGTGGTTCCTGAAATTGTATTGCAAATATTGCTATACTGAGGGCTTCATTCGACACCTTTGGGAATATCCTTTTTACATGAATGTTGAACACATTCAAAACAATTTTGTCAAAACACTTTAGACAAGTCTAAAATGTTCGATTCTTTTTGGCTAAAATTTTGGGAGAGTAATGCGTCAAGCTTAATATTTGTAGATATATCCTCAAAGTTGTGATATGACTATTGTAAGTTGGCCTAAATGTGAAATTAAATTGAGAACTCTATATAAAGGATCATCTCTAATTAATTTCATGATCTCTTCATAAGCTATCATTCCAATTCAACAATAATTATTATCCTTCAAGATCATATATCTGAGTTTAAGGAGCATCAAGCTACAAAAATTGTCTTTAGTTATATTTTCATGATGGATTTTGTGATGATTTATCTTGTTACTGCACCATGGTGGACTTATCCTACTAGCATTGTATCACCAATATCATGAAGCTTGAGGTAATATTGTTTTCTCTCACCATATTACTTCATACTTCTTTTTCCTTTAATCATAATTGTTGTAAGGTTAATTCTAACCTAGGGTTTGACTAAGGCAAGTCGCTATAAATCTCAACCCCATTTTTTTCCCTTTTTGTGCATTTGTAAGCTTAGAAATAGATTTCAAGTTTAAAATAAAGGTACAAGAGTGCAATAAAGATATAGATAGAGGCAAAAAGATATATTTTAGGACAACAGAGGAGGAATAGAGAACCTATCTCTATAGTCCAAGTGTTTTCACCTAATGACTAGAGGACAATCTGGGGGATCCTAATTTTAGTTAGATTCATGTTCTACACTTGAACAATTGTCTAGACTAGGGTTTCGAGCCATAGTCTCTTGTCAGTTTGAGCTTATACTTTATTCATAGGTTCCACTTTAGATCCACTTTCTAGTTCTATACATCATAGTTCATTTCCATCTTTTCATTTGTTTGCTTATGCTGATTATTGCTATTTTTGCACTATTTAGCTTAGTTCTTTGCATCTATCTTAACTAATCAATCAAAGAAAAAAGAGAACAATTAATTTGAAGTGCCCAAATCCCCAAAGGGTTTTAATTTAGGTCTATTGGTTGTTTTCCAATGTAATTAGTAGGATTAGATTTGATTCCTTTATTTACAAGTTTAAACTAGTGAACCAATTTTCTACTACGTTACATTGACAATGACTATACATGTGTGAGGTGGCACCCTCTACATCATTGTCTCTTATAAAGCATATATTAGAATAGTTAAAGCATAGGTGAGAGCATTTCCTTGATGACTATTAGAATCATCAAATGAATAAATTTTAATAGTAGTGGTATTTGTTGTTGATAATTTTTTACTCAATGAGGTCTTGGTCTATCTTGGATACCATTTCCACCTCTACCTTGGAACTCCCTGATATCAATATAATTCTGAATTTTATGAAGAGAATGCTCATAGCATATTTTTCCTAGAAAACATAGAAAACATAGAAGCACTTCATGATTAATATATGGAGGTTGGTCAAACACCAACCACCACCTATCCCAAAAAATTATTTTTCTCATCATGATTGCACCAACATATTTGAAATCTCCTTGATGTCACAACAAGTGGTTCATTAGTTCTAGGATTTGTAAAAGGAGTACACATTTATTTTTTGTTTTGTCTTTCTTTTTACTTCATCACAAGATAATTTTGTTGCATAAAAATGATGACACATGTGAATATTTATGAATTTTCCATTTCTTTTTAGTTCTAAAATTAACATGAGTGTATTAAATAAAACTAGAAATGCGAGTGGATTATGAAACTCAAAAACATGTTTGTATTATGATTTGTAATTTCCAAGCCATAAAATTAGCATATTTATTCAATATCCTAATAATGTATTTTTGTTCTTTTGTTTGTGAGATTTTGGCCACTTTTTTGGAGATCATCTTGGTGCACACACTCTCATCTAATAAAAATATATAGCTAAAGTAACAAAATTGGAATGCACTTACACATAAGTTTTCATCAAATAATTTTCATTGTAATTTACATTAGATAATTTTTATTATCAATTATCTACTTCTATTAGAGTAATTAGGATATTATCTAGTTATTTAATTAATTAGGTCCTTTAAATACTTTGTTCACTTAAGCTAAACTAAGGTGCTTTCTATCTTTTATTAGATTAGGCTAATAATAGATTAAGTTCAGTTAGTTGGGATAATCCTTAGTTCTTTGAGCTAATTTTAGATTAAGTTTCTCTTGGTTTGTATAAAGCATGTCTTTTATTAATATTAGTACTTAAATTTCAATAAAAACATAAGAAGTTGGTGTCTATCTGACCACCCTAACAACAATATAATCATAATATTTTCTATAAGATCTTAGATATAATTAGAAGACTCATGTCTAGATGTGACATATTTTTTTTTTGTTATTTTAAATAAATAATTAATTATGCCTTTTTATAATACAACTTTTTAAAAATATAAGAACTCGTATGTCTGCCCACCATAACTTGGTCAAAACATTATGATTTTTTTTTTTAAATCCTACAATATGTGAGACATAGAATGTAACACATGTTTCAGATTCAAAAAATGTGATATGTTTTGAAAGTTATAGGTATTTTTCAATCAGCCTATCAATTAGAACTTTAGTTAGAATATCAACACTTTTTGGCCCCTCATTATCTTGCACATACCCAAGTATCCACAAGAACCTATAACCAATAAAACCATCCCAAAATCAGAAATACAACATAGTATCATCATGAAGTACTAAGGTATATTATCATCTACTCAATACAAAGAAAAAAAAAACAAGATCGTTGCCAAAATCTAACTATGGAATTGGGAACATAAACATGAAAACATGATCTAGTCATCTCTTCCTAGGAGATCACATGCTCCACATGAACAAATCAAATAATTGTATTATAACAAAACTCAACTGTGCACAAACAAGATCATACCATGACATAATAAAAAACATCATATTAAAATCAAAAAATATGTCAAATGACAAAGCATAAACAACACCTTGAAAAAAGACTCCATGAGTCCTCCGTGGCCCTAGGATGTTGATATATCAAATCAACATGAAGATAAAAATATCTAAATAGTGAACTGACAAATACAAATGACCCTTCTATAATAATAAGATCTAATAACTCCTCCAAAATATCTGCAACACTAAAGAAGATAATCCACCATCCAATGGTTAATCTAAATTATTGGCAAAAACTCCCATGGAACCATGATTTGGAGTCACACATGGTATTGTCATCAACATCCCCTAAATGAAGATCATCTAGGTACACATACAAATGAATAAAATGTCAATAACACCAAGATCTCCAAACCAAGAAGATGCAACCATCAACAAGCCATCAAGAATTAGTCCTACACTACCAAGCCATCACTATAAAAATATCCAACTAAAAAGGGTATAACCAATGAAACTAAATGGTAGAAGAAGCTGGCCACATAATTTATGAGAGAGCCTATTGATCAGAGCCAAGTAATTTATCTTTTTAGAAGAAGTTGGCCATATTTTTTATCAATAAAATTTGCCACATTTGTCTATCTCCATACTATAGTTTGACCTTGTATGAATATTTTAGTGGTAATATTCCATTTCTTGATATGTGGTGCTTATTGCCTATATTTCCTAACCTAAAAAAGGTTCCAATAAATAAATATAATTTTTAATTTACCCCTTAACTATATTGATGTAAAATTTTGGGTTTTTTTAAGGTGTTCTATCCTAAGTCTATGTTGTGTCCTAAGTCTATATTGTTAATCTTATATGCTCAACATCATATTCAACTTTATACCATATTTGTTTTAAATTTATCAATTAGATGAGATATCTTATCTTTCATGGTTTCTCATAGGGGGTTGATAAGTCATTACTATTTTTTTTTCTATTTAGTACCTACACTTTCTTATCACTAATTATCCACTAGTATCACTAATAAGGTTTTGATTCTAACTGTAGTGAGGTTATATCAACTTTTTAATTCTTTGATATATGAAGTTAAAAATATTATTCCAAAAGACTTAACAATGAAGTTACATATATACCATTTCAATTAGATATATCTATTTTTGGTAGGTTCAATTTTGGACCTTCAAAAGTTATCCTTATTCCTTGATTTTGTCTAGACTTGAGGTTCTACTTGCTAAGGTGATTTGGTTGGGGATTCAATTTTATCAATAATTATTATCTAATTCTATCTAAATCCTCATTTAACTATGTTTTTTATTAAGATAAATGGGTTTTACAGGGACCTAAAACCCAAATCCATCAAAAAATAAATAGACTTAAACCAGAGTGTAAACAATCGTAAAACAACAACAGAAACAAGGGAAGCACCCCAAAGAGATTAACAACAAAAAACACAACGCAATCCAAAAATAGCTAACTGAGATCTTTCTTGAGCTCGACATTCTTCTTGATTGTCCTATTGTTGATGTCCTAGAGTTCTTCCATGATAAATCTCGAACTGCCCCTTTCTTTTTTTTTCTCTTGGTCCTATTAGAGGGCCTTGTTGAGGTCTGCACATCTTGGTACTTCTTGTCCAAGTTGATGTTTGTGGATAGGTTGAATTTGATCACTTGATCTTTCTAAATGATAATTTTATCTTTCACTCTTTTGAGTCCTTCCACACTGTTATACATTGCCTCCTTACTGATCTCCACCAAACCCTTGAGTTAACCCTTTAAATTATAAATATCTTTCTCGAGCCTGTCAATCCTAGCCTCATGCTCTATTTTCATGACCTTGATATCTTCTGTAATTTTTTGGGTTAGCTTTAGGAGTTTATCTATTTTATCATGTGTCAGATTCTCAGTGAAAGACTCTATAATGTCCTTGATCCCCCATTTCAAAAAGTTAATTTCACCAAAAACCTAGCAAAAAAATGTCTTCTGGTTGGAAAGCAAATTACCAAGGAACCTATCAACATCCATTTCGTCACTTTTAAGCTCATTGGGGTCCATAGTAAGGGGAATATCAAGTTTAATTTCACCATCCCCTTTTTATTGAGTGTCTTCCCTTTTCTCAGTCTTCCAATTTTTAAGATTTTGTGGGTCCAAATTTTGGGATTGAGAAATAGGGGTTTTCAAATTTTTTGTTGCCCATCTAGGTGGATTTCATCTTTTCTTTCTACTAGTAGTGCCAAGAATGGGTTTTTTCAAGAGGCCCTCATCCTCCAAGGGTTTATAATTAGTGTCTTTCGATACATGGATGTCATTCTAGTTCATGGCGATCCCACCCTTCTCCTCACCAAAATCTATATCTGAAACACCTTGCACATCTTGGTTGGCTAAAGGTTTGGAGTTTCTCAAAACAGGGGAGGGTTTAGCCTCATGATCCTTAGAATACTCCATAATCAGGAGGATTAACCCCTCATGCAAAACTAGATTTTCCTCATTTTCACAATGATTATGAATAGATTGCTCGAGAGAAGAAAATAAATAAAATGGCATCAAAATTCTTTTGTTATGCCTAAATTTATTTAGAATAGTGAAATGATAAGTAAAAATACTAGCAAATCAACCATCCATGGTTATGTACCTCCATATCCTCCTAAAGATTCAAAATATCCTCTCAGTTGTAGTCTCCATTCGGGTTCTTCCTCACTTTGTTTCTCTTGCTCTTTTTGTCATAGAAAATTGAGAGGGCTTCTTCTGAGTTTTTTCTTTCCCTATAGAATTTTTGACCCTCCATAATTATACTAGTAATCTGAGTTATGAAGGGTTCGTCTACCCTAATTTCAACACCATAGACACTTAGCACCCCATTGTTCTAGTTTTTAACAAACATTCTTGTGTACTTGTAGTTTTGGCCATGGAGTTTTCTAAGATATGGTTCCAGACCGCCATCCACAACTTCCCTCCATACCTCTTCTTTTTTCTCCCACAACTCACACGAGGATGGCTCTCTCGCCATATAATTTTTACCTCTATAATTTTTAGCATTTACACTAAAACCAGGCGTCAAACAGGCGGTAAAAAACCAAACCCATAGGAAAAATATGGAAGGTTGTCACCACTTCATTTTAAGAATGGATTTACACATGTGAAAAGATGTCATCATTAATGCTCTATTAGAGAGAGATTTTTGGCGTCCTTCTGTGCCAGTTCACATAAATGAAATGGAATGGATTCCCCTTCCCACCACCATTTTTCATAATCCTTGGCAATCCAAAGAATTTACACATGTTCTGTAGGCATGTTGCCAACCCTAAAAATGTGAGAGATTTGAATTTCTTCAAGTTTGGCAATCATTTCAAAGAACTCCTGCATTATATGATTAATCGTCCAGCTGGGGGTTGTCTTTTTAAGCAAACAATTTATTATGTTGAGTGAATCTCTTTCCATCCAGACCTTCTTGAACCCTCCATGAAGAGCCATTTAAGCCCAATGTAGGATGCATTTTCCTCAGCATAATGGCTCATCTAACTATATTACAAATGATAAGTAGGAGATATTTTCCATGGCAAATCAAATTATGATATTGCTATCAGTATTCAACTATATAGTTTTCGAGTCAAAATCATTGAGTTGTGTTTCATGAGAAATGGTTCAAAACAACCCATCTCTCATAAGAATGAATGGTCCACTTAGCACTCATTGAATCTAGGTGATGCTCATAGAGGTGAAGCATTTATCCCTCCAAGGAGGTCACCCATCCTAGTACTACTGCAACTCAACCACGCTTAACCACAAAGTTTCCTCTAAGGTTAAACCCAGTTAGCTTCCAACCTCATTCACAAAACCTTCAAAAAATGTTGTGCTTTCTCAATATTTCACATCCTAGGTGAATTTTCCCCTTCACTTTAGATGGGAGATAGTAAAGAGTCACTAGACTCAAGATCTATGGAAATGTTCTCTAATCCAAATGATGACAAAATTTCTAATGTGTTCTTTCCAAACTCTAAATTTGTTATTAAATAGGTGAGAGAATTATTTGGTTTGAGTTATAACCATAAAAAATAAAGTATTCGCTTCTAGGTTTTTTGTCCCTTTTTTTGCATAATATTTCCCTAATCCTATAGTAACAAATCTAGAGCACTATTATGACTTCGTACATAAATTTTAATGCATATGGTCAATAGTTTCTATACTCAAATTAGCCCATTTTAATAGGTGAATTATATGCTAATTCCTTCCATTAGATGATCCTTTAACTCATACTCTTCTTCACAATCTTGATTGTTACTTATGATGAATACTAAGAGGGGGGGGTGAATTAGTATGCCAAAAGACACTGCACTAAAACACTTACACAGTCTAAAGATAAACCGGTAAAGCAGTCTAACAGTCAACCCGGTTACCACACATGCAAACCAAAAAGCAAATAAAGCATTCACCCACAAAAGCAATACAACCATAACACAAGATATTTGACGTGGAAACCCAACTAGGAAAAACCACAGTGAGATGGAACTCACAAGTCACTATCTGCAGAATAGAAACCAGACCGGTTAAGGTCTTACAATGTTCTTCACTAGAATAGATCCTGTTAGGAATCTCAATCTCTGTTAGGAGATAAGTCCGATTAAAGACTACCTTGTTAGAGGATTTTAGATTCACATGTGTGAACCACCTTGTTAGAGGATTTTACAAAGGCTTTGAGGCCTACCCGGTTAAGGGCTACAAACTTGTCAAAGATGTGAGTAATCAACAGGTGTTTGATCTATCTAATAGCACAAACTGCTTGGTTAGATCCAGTATTGCTCATAGCTAATGCATTCCAGCATTACTTTAGTCTTCTCTCTCTCTCTCATAGTTACAACTTGATCTTCTTAGATAAGATCATTCTCAACTTCTACCTTAAACCCTAGCTCAACATTAACCCTTTCAGCAACAACTTAAAACCCTAGACATGATGTCCTTTTAAAGGAATCTGATTTCATGTTGTTCCAATAGGATTACATTACAATTTCATAGGTTCAATGAATCTAGACATACTCAAAAACACAACACAAGAAGCACCGTCAAACAATCGGTGGATTGGTAACTCATCACAAAATGCCAGTTGGTAACTCATCACAGAGTGTTACCGGTTCATACAAAATACCATTTGTTGGTTTGACAAAAATGAAGAGTGGTAAGAATGTGTTGTGCCACTTTTCTCCCTCGTACCGCTTGGAATCTACGAACTGCTTGGGGTCGACATGCCGCTTTAGACCAGGAAACACATTCTGTAAAATCACCACTAGTCTAAAGACTAGTATACAACATATCGGTTGGAACAAATACCAGTTGAGCACAAGCTCATACATATAAAGGGGATCTCAATACAAGTGTGTGTCCATCAATGACAATCACAACATAAACAACAGAAATGCTAATAGCTTATGTGGCCATATGGAGTCATTCAAACATGTATCTTATAGGTTTCCCAGAGCTCAAGATAATTTTAATAGGATGCATGAATTTTTAAAGATATATTTATATGAGATAGTGGTACACAACCTTTTGATTGTATTTTTTTATAATCTTCCAAACTCTTTAACACCTTTAGACTAGGGTGCTCAGCACCCATGTCATGCATAGTCTACTCTAGATTTTAGATCTAGGTTCCTCTTTATGTCTTAATTTTAGATTAATTTTATTGTTCACATTTTCCATTTTGTGTCTATTATTTACAATTAAATATAATAACTTTGTCAAAATTAACCTATTTCATCTACATACACTTCAATATTTTATTTCTTTTACAACACAATAATTGAAAAAAATTGTGTAGCTCTCCTTTAAGGATTGTAGTTCAGCTTATTCATGTTCCAATGTTGTGAAAAGGATTGAGCTCATTAGTTTATATTGATTGGCCTAATGATCTATTTCACCAAAAAATTCGTGGTTGTCTTGAAGTTGTTTGAGTGGTACATTCAAGCTTGATCCATTTTATCCATAAATCCAACAAGAACTTCCTTAGCCTGATTTCATGTTAAAATTTAGACGATCTACCTAAAAATAGGATACCTTTTATTTATTATTAATTCTATATGTCGCCAAATTCTTCATAAAATTAGGGTATGTCTCTCAAGCCTTGGTGGGATGATTAGAATTGAAATCCAAATACAACCTTTAATAAATATAGGTCTCACAAAGGATTATTTTTGTTGTTTACCACCTTCCAAGAAGGTTTACGAGGTAAATCACTAGTAACAACTGTAGTTCACTATTAGAAACTAGTAGAGATATTGTAACGCATATGGAAAATAGTTTCCACACTCAAATTATTCTATTTTACTAGGTGCATTATATACCAATGCCTCCCACTAGACGATCATTTAACTCATATTCTTATTCACAATCTTTATTATTACTTATGTGATCTTATGGAGTTATTCAAACATATCTTATGGTTTTTCCCAAAGTTCAAGATGCTTTGAATAGGATACATGAATTTTCAAAGCCATTAAGGGTCACCCTCATTTGGTTGTAATAGGATTTGTCACTTTGCACTATCATATAAAAGAACCATAGACATAAGATCTGGCCTATGGATGTATTTATAGTAGAAAAATGAATAAATCATCCTCAGATTTCTCTTTATTTTAATTAAAATGTGTTGTTAGATCATGCCTAGAATAATTTTTCAAATGAAAATCAAAGAGTGAGTTCCATACTACATGTTTATCTCCTTTTACTAAAAATGAGGGAATACTACCTAATCTAGATATGGGAATTCCACTTCATGAAAGAACCCTTGTATTAGAAAAAAGAAAAAAGGAACAAGTTATGGAGTTGGGGCTACTAAATTGGAAGAAGTTTTTTATTGATAGAGAGTTAGAGAACATGACCAATACAAGAGAATATGTTTGAACTAGAGTATTTAGTGCCCCTGCCTCAATTTTTTTGACATTGACAATTTTGAAGGTGTACAAATTGAACTTGGAAAGCTTCTCCATCATTGTGTTCAAGATTATTTTAAAGTGTTATTTAGTTAAAAAACAATACTCAACTGAAAAATATTTTTAAAATAAAATAATGTCTACCTTATTTATCTATTTGAATGATTTTTTCTAAATATGCATTGAATCTCACTTTTGATTCATGTGATACCAAATCTGCAAGTAAATGTACTTTGATCTATCATATGAATCTTGATATTACTCAAAGTCAATTTAATAAAAATTCAATCAAATTAGATGTGACAATTATTTTGTCGAATCAAATATTTAATTTTATCCTAATTTTCAATTGAATCATTGAAAGAACAGTTTAAAGATCTCTTATATATGTTAAAATTGTGAGTTTATTGAATAATAACAAGGCTTCTCATTATAATCACATATTCATGGCAAATATAATGATCTAGGTTTCTTAAATAATCCTTTAAATTTCCAATATTGATTTAATGCAATTATCTAGATTTCTTTAAGGATGTTTATTTTAATCTCCACAATTATCTATGATTCATCTAATAAGTTCCTCAAAACAAGACCTCAAGACGAAGTTTTATTATTTATATATATATAGTTGTAAATTGCCTCTCGAGATATAAATTTTCCACAATTTGAACCCGAAATTTATCCCCGAATCATAAGGGGCAAATACAAATTCTCAGTAAATCTAACCAAAGAGATGCTTTCAATCACAAAGGTTATATAAAAGTCTTACTAGATTTAACAGTAATGGTGCTTGTCAATAATAAATGCCAGATTCGAATCGTTACCAAATAAAACAAACTAGCGCTGATACAATTCATAAAGACAAGTCCAAATCGTCATATAACTCCATTAATAGACACAGCTTAGCACAGAATACGTCTCTTTATTCATACTATCAAACTAGCACACCAGGTACATTCTAACCCTAATTTCACACACTACCCCAGATACAAATCATAAAGACAAGATATAAATCCTAACACAACTCATCCTACCATAGAGACGAAGAAAGACACAGAAGACACCATTATCAGCACTGAATGAAGAAGCTGTTCCAGCCAAAAGCGGTGCAGCCGCTTACACTGCTAGTAAATCGAGTATGTGCTACGCCATCACAATTAGCAGCATTATAAGCAGCGGCAGTTTGTCCTTGGTATACAAACTGATATCCTCCATGCAAATCGCTGGCTACATTAGTACACCCACAGTTACTGTAAGTAGCAGCCTGGTTACTACACCCAGAACCTGCCCATACACTAAAATAACTACCCACAGAAAGCCTTACAAACAAGAGGCATACAAGCAGTATTCCTATGTATTTCAAAGCAATAGTATTCTTCATAGCGTTACAATTCAATGTTGATATAGAGAACAATGCTTACAGGTACTACTCGAGGAGCTGTGCTTTGTATTTATAGAGAAAATCTGGGCATCAATCGAATGACCCTGTCGAAACGCTGTTTATGGCAGAATTATTCAAGGGAAATAACATCGATGACTGAGAGCAGCATGTTTTTCAAAGTCTACATAAATAACATAAATATATCAATGCCCACTAAAGGCTAAAATTGACCCATAGAAGCATGGTTTCTGGGCTGTGATTTTATATCTACCCACAACACAGTCAATATGTTCTTAAGGTTTCTGGGCTGTGATTTTATATCTATCGGCCACTTTATTTGAATTGGTTTTTCATATCATGATGTTGTATAATATAGTGAATAGATTCGTATGAACTCTTCATACTGCTATTTCAAATCCACCCACTTTTCTGAACATATTTAATATTTTTGTTTTTTAATAAAGGGTGCTTACATTTATGCATAAAAATAATAAAAATATATATAATTAAATATTAAAAATAAACATATCATAAAAATATATATATATTTAATATATTATTTTATTTTATTGTTACTGTAGATATCAAATAAATAAATTAGTTGTTAAATAGATTACAATAAATCTTAAGTTATAAAATATCTAGAAGTTGATTTTTTGGATTTGTTTTTTAGATAAACGTCATGCTAGTCATGCTAGTCAATGGTCAAATAATGAATTGATTTAAATCTCATCCTAACTAAAAAGAAAGTGATAAATAGATGTCCACTTTTTATTGGTCAAAACTGACCTTTGATGCTAAACAAGATTATGTTTAAGAATAGCCTTCAAATAAAGGCTAGTGATTCTTAGTAAATTTTATTATATGTCCATACATTTGAGAGTACTATGGTGATTTATTAAAACAGGTAGCAACATACTGATATCTGAATAATATGTGCTTCAAACTAATAACATGCTTGATTAGTATATTTTTCGAACAACCCTAATGCACAAGTAATGATGCTACTAAGTGCAATGGTTCACATTTATTTGAAGGTAGAAAATATTAACTTTGTTTTAGCAACCATGCATGGTTTGATGCACATGGATGATGTAAATATATGTATATTTGATGTTCATTAGTACATTCTAATGGGAGAATAACTTATTCCATCAAAATGCAAATGCTTTGGCATCTAAGTCACCTTTTATTGCACCGATTTGATGGGTTATAAAAAGTGTTAGCAATAAACATTTATGAGGGATTTTGGTGCCTCACGCAAATGTTCAAACCTTCAACTCCTCTCATAATCTTCCTATTGAGGATAGCTTACTAAAAGATACTTTATTAACAAGTACCAATTTACTTTAATCAAAGCTTATATTGTACCCAACTAATGAAATTTGTAGGTTACTAAGTTTTAGAAGATGATGAGAACAATCATCTAGAGCACTCTACGAAGGATCACTCACTACTACATAGAGGGGGTTTTTAAGAATATTTTGAGTAAATTGTCTTAACTTGAGACAAAAGGAAACTTTTATATTGTCTTAAATATTTCCTTTAAGTGTGTGCCTCAAATTATTATCTTAAAATTTTTCTCTATAAACAAAATATAGAACACACATATTATTATTGTCTATATAAAGACAATATAGAACACAAGACTTATTGTCTCGAGAGAGACAATAGTTGAGCTTTAAGACATATTATCTCTATAGAGACTATTTGTCTTTTATTCCAGCTATGTTCTCTCTAGAGACAATTTGTAGTGTCGTTCCATGATCCATCCTTTATGATGGGCTATGTCAGATACTAATGGACTCTTTATAAGCCCCTAATACTCTTTGCTTCATGTTTGACTCTATACATTGATTTTCTCTTTGATATTAGTGGATACATTATGATTACGTTGATGATGTTGATCTAGAGTGACTAATTATGATGTTAGGCTTTATGTTTGGTTAACTAGTATTTAATCATTATCTAGTAGATGGGGGGATATATTTACTAATTATGATGCCTTGTCATGTGTTAACCCTTATTTCATGATAACATTAGATGTGGATGATGTTGATATTATTTATTATGCTATATATTTTCTATGGTGTCTTACTATTGTGGATGTGAAAGGGATGATGTCACATCACTCATATATGAGCGGGGTGTGATGTTGTGATTCTCTTCCATTTGCTTGTGTATTTTATGGTTAAATATATGTTGTGTATAGACATTTAGTATTATGCAATATGTAGGTAGTAGTTATCATCTCCACCTGCTTTTATAGGTCGAAGCATTCCTTTAATCCCAATGGAAATTGATTGGAGGTGACACTAAGGCCCTCCTATATCTTAACTATAGTGTCTTATGTGAGTTCTAGTGTTCTTGGTCTAGAGTTGTCTTGTTAGGATTTGAGTGTTTTATGTATGTTGTATTAAATATTTAATCTCTTTGATGGTTTTGGTGTTATATGTAGTTGTGCTAAATATCTATTATATTACTTGTATTATTTTATGGATTGCATTTACGGATTATATTATTTATCATTTATATAATATGTGGAAATTATTAATTTATATTTATTTGTGGGAGATGTTAATTAGTAATTGAATTTAAACTGCCATTTAATTTATTTTATTTGAGTGATCCCTTGTTCAAATTGTGGGTTACTAATTTGGTCCTCAATGCAAGATGAAAGTCTTGTTTTGCATTTGAGTGCAATTTAGAAATGAATGGAGAGTGGTTTTGGGTAATCCTAGAGGTTGTTTTGTGGGTGGATTTTTAAAAATATGGACTTTTGAAAAGGGTTTTTCGATCTACGTGTGGTTTGAAGTGAATTTTATTGAGGATTTGAGAGGAGAATTCATGAAGATTTGTAAGGGGGTTTTGAGGAATTTCTTTCAAGGCTTGGTTATGTTTTGAATTTTATTTTGAAGGCTTTTCAATTTGTGTTGAGTTATTGTTCATGTGGAGTTTGTATTCATATCGGGGTTTGCTCATTCTTCGTTCTCATAGTCCATTTTGCTTCAATTTCTAAGTTAGATTCTTACGTTCATTTGAAATTTTATGGATTGAAATGAGTTTTATCTTTGGAAATATTGAATTCTCTATGTCTTTGATGTCTTTTTTTTATTCTAAAAATATATTACATTTTTTGTTGTTAGATTGATTATTTATTGGAATGGGTGTTCTCTATATTGCTTAATTTAGGGCTGTTTTTAGAGTTTTTCTTCTTGGAGTTTTAATTTTCATATTGGGTGTGATAAAATTAAATTTTTGAGTAGGAAAATCACCCCTCTCAAATGTGTTTGAGATAGCTTTTGCAATTTTAGGTGTTTGTTTGTTGGGATTTGAGCCCAATGTTGACCTTGGGTCCCAATCCTCCATCTGTCACAAAAACACATAAAAAAAGTATAAATGTGCCATTTGATTTTTCATATGTTCCATTCTATAGTTCATAAGTGCTGAAAGATGTGGTAAAAGTGTAATTTCATGAAAAACATATGTAGTTTCATAAGATTGTCAGGGGTTTGTTCTTGATTGTTTCATATTTTGGGGGTTTTAAAGGTTTTTTTTGTGTTCGTTTCATGATTTATCATATTTTCTTATGCTTGGTGGTTAGTTGTTCATTTGCAATGTCTTAGAAGTGTCTTCATTTGTATACCTGATTGGAAAGAATAAGAAGGTTTTGAGTTTGTACCCAATTCAATTTTAAGGTTTTAAGTTTGTACCCAATAAGAAATATGATTAGGGAGAATAAATATATTAGCCTAAGGAGAAGAAGATGTGTAAGAGAAAGGGGAAAAGAAATTAAGATTTAGTTCCAGGTGGAGAAGAGAAGAACTGACAGAAGAGTGAAGTGTAGCAAAGAAGTTCCAAAATTGAGCAACATGATTTTAGTTGAATATGTTGGTGTTGCCATCAATGACAAAGGGGGAGAATGTTGGCATGATTGACATTACTAATGCAGATGAAGAATGATGACTGAACTAGTAAAGGACTACTTGTGATGACATTGTGATAAAGAGATTGAGATTGAATGATTGGATGACTTTGATCAGTTACTTGTGTTGTCATTGATGGAAATTGATGTTTACTATGTTGTATTTTGTCATCTTAGTCTTTTTTGGTCTACTGAAAAGAGCTTACCAGTAAAGAAATAGGGAATAGGGAATTGGGAATTGGGACCTTAACCAGTAAATGAGGAAATGTTTTGACTAGATTTGGTGATTGTTGATGATTGAAGTGTTGCAATTTGGAATGTGAGTTTGTATCATTGTAATATGTATATGATTGGAACCGCATCATGTTTTGGTTATCAAAAGTGTTGTTTATTATTTCTATTGTGTTTTTGCTAGGGTTTAAGAAGGGTTTAAGGACCGGTAAAGAATTCTCTTAACCACTAATTATTTTTGGTTTGTCGATGATCTACATCAAGTTCAAATGTTGGAGCTGACATGGTACAACCCACATAGATGGATGAATTTCTCTTTTGGTGTGTTTGAAGTTGGAATTTCTTGGGAAACAATGAAGCGCTTAGAAGAGTGTTCTAAGGGTTTGAAAGAGTATCAGATCAAGGTGTGATGATCATTCGATGGTTGTAATTGATTTGTAATTGATTGTAATGATCCATATGAAGATCTATAATGAGTTGTAAAGATCTGTGATGATCTATGTTGTAAGTCTTAGGGTTTTGTAACCGAGTAAGTTGTAAAGGTTGTTTAGGTCAGTACAATTGATGTTTGTTATGTCGCTAGTTTTGAGAAGAGTGTGAAGCTAGACCAGAGTGTGAGAGATCTGCTAGAGTGTAGCAGATTTGGAGCAGAATTGGATCTAATCAAGCAAGCAATTAAGTGCTATACCTAGATCATTCAATGGTGTTCCCTAATAGTTGTAGCAGTCAAAATCCCTTAACCAGGTAGGTCCTAACAGGCCTTACATTGTAAATACCTTAACCAGGTAGCTCAACATCTGAGTGTTAAATCCTCTTGCAAGATTGATCCTAATAGGTCAAAGCTCCTAATAGGGCTCATTATCTAAATCCCTTAACTGGGTGACTCCTAACTGGGTTTTCTCCTAACAAGGCATCTTCGTAAGCTCCTAACAGAGTGCATTCTGAAAGAGTGCACATTTTTTTGTGGGTAACAATTCCCACCATGGTTTTTCCCTATTTGGGTTTCCACATGAAAATCATGGTGTTCATATGGTGAATGTTGATATATGTTGTTATGTTTTATTTTCAGTTCATGCATTGTTAATAAACACTTAATGTGTAGACTTGATAAATCAGATTAGCAGTAGATACTAGTACTGGTAAATGGTTTTTTTGTTTTTTATTGTTTGATTTGGTTAAAGTTTCATAAGGTTGAGTTTCAGATTTGAATTTGTTGTTAATACTAATTCACCCCCCCCCCCCCCATCTCAGTATTAACCGGAACCTCTAAGATTAATAGCTTTACTAGTAGTGCAAGAAGCTGCACTTCTTTTGGTTGGAACAACTTCTTCATTCAGTACTAATAATGGTGCCTTTCTTCATCTCTATGGTAGGATGAGTTGTGTTAGAATTTATATCTTGTCTTTTTTATTTGTATCTGGGGTATTGTGTGAAATTAGGGTTAGAATGTATCTTGTGCTAGCTTGATAGTATAAATAAAGAGACATTTTTTTGTGGTTGGTTGTGTCTATTAATGAAGTTATATGATGATTTGTGACTGGTTTTAATGAATTGTATCTGTGCTAGTTTGTTTTATTTACTAAGGATTCAAATCTGGTATTTATTAGTGACAAGCATCATTACTCGTAACTGAAGTAAGAACTTTATATATCCTTTGTGATTGAAAGCATCTCTTTGGTTAGATTCATTGAGAATTTGTATTTGCCCCTTGTGATTGAGGGATAATTTATAGGTTCAAATTATGGAAAATTTATCTCAAGAAGAAATTTATGTTAGCGCAATCATAAAAACTAGATTTTTCCTTGCTTTATGGAGCTTCTCTATCCATCCTTTATGGATGTTTATTGCACACTTTATTTCATGATTTGAAATCTATTGTTGCTTGTTTTATTGTAAGCTAACAAAGGTAGACAATTTTATTACTATTTCTACTCTGTTTTATGCTTTCACAAAGGCTTTTGTTTTTTCCTTTGTTTTATGCCTTCACAGAGGCTCTATATATTTTGTAACTCATTCATTTGTAAATTAATCAATTAATGAAAACAATTTTGTTCTTATTCTACTCTCAATTTTCTGTTCTGTTATACTGCAAGTTGTGTTCTTATTTTTCAGCTAGATTCTCTTTGTAATTGGGTTTCAGATCATGGCTTTGTTGCCAGGACTCATATCTCTCTATTCACCTAGCTACACTTAAGTGGGGTTGTTAGTGTAGAATATTCCTTTAGATAATTTTTCTAGTTGTTAAAAGATAGGATTATGTTTCCTTAGTTGTGCAATCTTGCATAAAGCTAAAGCTTATTTTCTAGTTGGTTATTGCTATTTTGTATGGCTCTTCTTGTGCTTTGTTTATTGTACACATTCCTAAATCAATGAAATAGTTTTATTTTCATTCTTCTCTGAAATTTTCTCTCCGATTCTGCAAGTTTACTTCTTACTTTCCTAGCTAAATTCTATGAAGTGCAGTTTTAGATCAAATTTTACATGGTATTAGAGCCCGAGAGCTAGGAAGAGAAGCTCAACATAAATTATTTGCAAGCAGGTTTCTGAAGAATGGAACCTGATGTAAACCTATGTTTCTAGATGCATGCCAAGGTCATGTTGTTTTGGGCTTCGCCTTCATCTTCTTCTTTGTGACACGTCATTTCAATTTCAGTGGACCTGTCATGCCTTTCCTTTGTCATGTTATCAAGGATTTTTTTTTCTCTATTAGTGTTAATGCTTCCTTTGTTTTTTTCCAAGTTTGATCAGTTCTTTCGACTATTGGCACCTGTATTTTTGACTAGCAACTTCTTCTTGCATGGTTGAGTAGTGTCATTGGGGTCACTTGTGCAGATTCATATGCCACCCACACCTTCAAATATAAGATGTTTTTCCTTTGTTTGTCATCTGATTATTGTTAGAGTACTATCATTGGGGTCACTCATATAGATTGTTGTCTTTTGTATCTTCGACAGACATATGTTTTTTCGAGTACATACAAATTCTTGATCTTGGTCATCATCTCGACTTTTGACAAGGTTCTTCATCCAACACTAATGTAGACAGTTGTCCTCATTTTTCTTGTATCTCAAAAGACATTCTTATGCACTTCATATAGTTTCATCTCTTATAATTTTGAGGGGGGGGTTTGTTTGCATTGTGTTTTCCCTCTTTCCTCTTTCCTTTCCTTAGGCTTTAGTCTCCTTAGTTAGACTTAAGGGGGGGTGTTAGTGCAATCATAAAATGCAGATTTTTTCTTTCTTTATGGAGCTTCTCTATCCATCCTTTATGGATGTTTATTGCACACTTTATTCTGTGATTTGAAATCTGTTGTTGCTTGTTTTATTGTAAGCTAACAAAGGTTGACAATTTTATTACTATTTTTCCTCTGTTTTATGCTTTCACAGAGGCTTTTATTTTTTCCTCTATTTATGCCTTCACAGAGGCTCTATATATTTTGTAACTCATTCATTTGTAAATTAATCAATTAATGAACATATTTGTTCTTATTCTGCTCTTAATTTTCTCTTCTATTATATTGCAAGTTGTGTTCTTATTTTTCAGTTGGATCCTCTTGTGTAGGTTTAGATAAAATTTTATAATTTACAACTCTAAAGGATCATCCAAGAAACCTAGATTGTTATATTTGTAATGAATATGCCATTATGATGTGAAGCCTTGTCATTATTCAATAAACTCATAATTCTAACATAAAAAGAGATCTATAAATTGTTCTTTCAATGACTCAATTGAAAAGTAGGATAAAATAAAATATTTAATTTGACACAGTTGTCACATCTAGTTCGATTGAATTTTTATTAAACTGACTTTAAGAAATATCTAGATTCATATGGTAGATCAAAGTAGATTTACTTGTTAATGTGTTATTGCATGATTCAAAATTGATATAATTTATAATTTATAAAATCATTGGAATAGATAAATTAGGTAGACATATTTCTCCTTGTAAAATCTTTTTGGGTTGGCTATTGTTCTTTAACTAAACAACATGCTAAAATAATCTTGATCACAAGGATGGAGAAGCTTTCCAAGTTCATATTATACACCCTTGAAATTGTCAACATAAAAAAATTCATGAAAAATAGTGAGGCAAAAAGACTACATAGTCTATTTCAAACACATTCTCTTGTATTGATCACGTTCTCTAACTCTCTAACATTAAAAAATCTTTTTCCAATTTACTAGCCCCTCTTCATAACTCATTCTTTTTTTTGAATTTTCATTTTCTTCTTCACTTGAAAAGGAAACTTCTAAGAGAAAGAATAGGAGAAATGACTATGGATTACAATTCATTTAACTTTATGAAAGAATGGATAAATCCCTAAATTATTCTTTTCTAGGTACAACATTAATCTGAATAGACTAAAATTGAAATTAAAACCATTAGTAATGTTTAAAAATGACCAAAAATATTTATGCATATTCTATTAGCTACTACAAAGAATCAAGTACTTTTCATCCCCTATTACAAATAGTCTATCAATATATTTTTTTGTATATTTTGTATTAAATTTTTAAATATAAATTTTAAATCCTACTTAGAAACAATATTATTGAGAAATTATCTACCTTCCATTATAAATTATAAAAATAAATGTGAAATGCCTCATGTGGAGAAGGCACATAGAGCTTTAGGGTATAAAAACATTGGGACAATAATAGAAGTTGGATTTCTTTATATTATTGGTAAAGATGGAAATAAGAAAACCTTCTTAAAAGTTTAAAATACCATGTCTATTAAAAGGGACGCATCAAAAATGATAGAATCGTACGACAAATAATTTAAGGATAGACAGAGAATAGCTACAGCCTAATAATAAAAGTAATAATGGATTCACTTGGCTCCACACTATGATTTCTCCAGTGGCCTCCTCACTGCCAACGTATTCATCATCCATCTCCAACTGCTTTAGCACCTGACGTGCCAACGAGGGACCAACATGGTATGTTACACATAGTATGGACCAAGACAGCTTGTGAGAGTAAGCAGTTGCCAGTGTAACAGCTCCAGCAAGTGTTGCATATATAATCTGTGAAACAATATCCTTGTCGCTAAATCGTACTACAAATCTATACTTGGGCGTATTATACTTGTTCTTGTGATAATTTATCAAGAGGATTTCCATTCTGTAATCAGTGCATGCGCCTGAACTTGACCTGGTACCCCTTGAAATAGGCCTTGAAAAGCCCAGTTATGTGTTGAACGAACAGAATAGGGGAATCATCTCTGTTTACAATTCCGTTAAGAGAAGACTCTGTCAGTGTGAGATTAATGTTTTTACGATTTGTGATGTCACTCAATCCCCACTTGCGAAGTACTCTGTTTCGTATCTCCAAACACCCTTGGCGTCCATCTTTTGACACAAAAATTTCAAATTTTTTTCACTTTTACCCTTCCCAATGGCTTTGACTCCCCATTTTTCCCGCTCCACGTGGGTAATTAATGATTTCTTCCTTTTGTCGAGCGATTATTCTCTTTTCTCAAGCAGTGCCTCGAATTCTTTGTTCTACTTCTTTTTCCACAAATAGTCCCCAATTTCTGGTATATAGACAGAGTATAAAATTTCCTCTTCATATCCATAAATCGGTTTGTACTCATAGGATTGGAAGCCCTGTATTTCTCAATTTCTTGCTCAAGCATCACTTCCCAGTTCCCTGCAATCCTTGGCATGAGAATCCGTTCTCTTATGAGTACTCTCCCACACAACATCGGCCTCCTTATCATCTTCATCATATTCACCTGACGCAAAAGTCCCACATTGTTACCCTCAATTTCATCAAACTTCTGGTTCTCATCAGTGATTCTAACATGCTAAGGAATTCCTCAATGATTTCATCAGATTGCTCTGAAAACCTGTTTTGGGCAGCTAAGGCCTCACACAATGACAGAGATTGTGTAAGCAATGAAAGAGTCGACGTGGGATGAACATTTCACTTTTGAGGGCAATTCTCTACTATACATAAGGTGCCGCCCTTTCATTACTTTCCATCTATTGAATTCAAAAGTAACTTCACATCCTTGAGAATCTAATTGTCTAGCTAAAATCTAGTTTTGTTTGAGCTGAGAACATGCCTAAAATCCCCTAGCAGTCAACTATTTTCATTTTTCAGTTTTAACAAAATATTCCCTTTGCTAACAATATCACAAGATTATTGTTGCATGGAGTGGCATGAAACAGAACTCTCGAATCAAGCACCCAAACATTGGTCGTGTTTTCTTTAGAGGTTAGAATACGAACACCATCTTCTTTGTAAACCACATTGGCTTCATCTTCTTTTAGCTGATTTAAAGTTTTCTTATAATTTCAACAATTCTTTTTGATGTGATCTTGCTTGCTACAATACCAGCAACCAATATCTCTACCTCTGTATTTTGCTCTTCCTCGGTTTTCCCATGACATAGTGGACTCTTCCCTCTTTCTTTTGAACTTCTTCTGTCATCTACATTCAAAAGATTACCTAATGTTAGAGTCACATCCAGGCTCTTCCTTCACATTTCTTTGCTTAGAATTGCACCAACAACATCATCAAATTTCAATGTATTTGAATGAGAAATAGAGTTACTAATTGCCATAACTAACCTATTCTATTTTTTTGGCAAAGAGGACAAAATTAAGAGAGCTTGAACTTCTTTATCAAAGCTTATTTTACAAAAGAAAAAACTGACTAGTAATTGTATGAAAATTATTTAAATGTTCTACTACAGGACCACTTTCAACGATTTTCATATTAAACAACCGTTTTATTAGGAATACCTTAATTGATGCTATGGGTTTCTCATACAACTTATCCAAAATATGCATCAAATCAACAGTTGTTATTGCTTTAGATATGTTAAATATTACAAGTGAAGATAAGCACAAATGAATCACTCCTAGTGCTTTTCTGTCTAGAATATCCGAATGATCATCTACCATAGTTGTTGGTTTCTTTACTTTACTATGTAGTGGTCACCATAAATATTTCTGGTATAAATAATACTCCATCTACATTTTACATAATTGATAATTGTGGCCATTGAATCTTTGAACCTTTCCTCATCAATTGATATTGCTCCCCCTCAAACTCGAATATCTCCTACCACATAATCTAACACAACCAAGTCTAATACCAATTGTTAAATAATAAAGAGAAGATTAAAGAAATAAAGAACAAAAATTAGAGATTCAAAAAAATAAACAAAACACAACACTAGATTTATAGTGGTTCACCAATATGGCTACATCCACTCTCAAGAAGGACAATATATTATTCATAGTTTCTTTCATTACACAACACACCATCTACACTCATTCTTACATACAAATGTTTGACTCTTCAAATATGAAGAGATGGGGAGAAGAAGAAAGGAATGGTCATGACCATTGGACTTCACATCCTCAACAAAGATGTCTTTTTGTAATTGGATCTCTTATTGGTGAAAGTAGATACCAAAGGATTTTTCAATTGAAGATGCGACAACTTTAATATTTCTTATGTTAGCATTAAAGAGGGGTGTTAGAAAATAGTGTTTAACATAGATTAGCAATGAATAATATAAAGATTAGTTGTTATATGGTTATGGGTAGTTATAGGTTGGAAGTCTTTATAAATCCTAACTATGTTATAGTTAATCAATTTTTATGAATGAAGAATTGTTTGTAGATCTGAGCTTATCTTGATTCACCAACACCTATCCTCTAAATGATGGTGTTTTAGTGGTGTGTGTAGGTTTTTTCTTATTGAAAAATATTAAGAGAAAAATTATTCTATGGTGGTCTATGAATGTGATCAAGGAAAAATTAAGGAAATGAAAATTAAACATGATAATTAAACTTGAAGACTAATACAAAGGTTTAACCGATATACCTTCAACTGAGAGGATTAGGGAAGGAAAATTTTTAAGAGATGAATGGTGGGTGATTTTGTTAAGGATAAGAGGGAAATAGAAATAAGGAGAGTGATGGAGATCAATTAATGTACTTATGGATGGAGGATATCAACATATAATATTGAGTAAGAGGTCAATTATGATTTTGGCAAGGATAGAATAGTGGAAGCATGCTATTAGAAGCAATAATGGATTAGAACCTTGGAAATGAGTATAAGAGATAATATATATTATTGTAATAATTAATAATTATTGTTAGGGATTGATTTTAGTTTAGGTGTTCCTCTTAATGTTCATAATAATAATTATGAAAAAAATATGAAAAGTTTAATATTTTAAATATATATTAAAATTTAATGCCTTGCAAGATTATTAACATGATCGATGACACTGATAGGACATGTCATTTGACTCCACGTGAAACACTTTTGGTTGGGAGCTATCAACTGCTAAGGGTACAATAGGGGACCTCATCCCTACATTTCACTTGTTCAAACCCGCAAACACAATGGCCCAATGAAGACACAAGGCCTGCGAGCATAGTGGCCCAACAAGGGTTTAAACCTTGGTGGCCACTTCACCAACAAAGTGTTTTAACCATGACACTACACGTTCGAAGATAATATTTCAAATATTTTAAAACTAAATGAATATGAAAGAATTATTTATAATCATACTTAGTAATTTTAGCAATAGCACTAACACAAAAATCTTTATTAGATTTTACAATGTTTTTACAATTTGAACATTTGTACATTTAATTATACCTAAAATTGATCTTAAATTTGCACATAAATCTTTAAGATTGAAACACACACCTCTATCTCTAGCCAAAATGAATACTAAATCTAAATTTAAATATAATTTACAAAATTGAAAATTATTTACTTCAATTTTAAATATTATTTCAAGTTTTAAAAAAAATAAAGCATACCAGATTTCAAATTTCTTTTAAATATTCTACCTAAAAATTTCACCACAAAAATTTAAAGCTAAAAAACATTAAAACATTGAGATGTGGGGAAAATAGACATTATAGTTCAATAATCACTGAAAAATGTTTGGATGATTAAAAAATCATCTTTCTTTATTAAAAATAGAGGAATAGGTAGGAAGAAATAGAGGAATAATAAGGCCATTCGGGTGCCACATTGCTGGGAGCTTTCTCACACACATAATCGACTTGAGAAAGCTTTTAGAAAAAATAGGAACAACAATATCACTGCTATCAATTGCCTTTCTAATTCCACTACTTTCCTCATCCTTACTGCCTATACATATACAAAGTGATCCAGTGCTAAGGAATCTGTACTTATAACGCATCAATGCTTCCCTTGCATCTATTGTGTGGAAAATAAATTAGATATTGAGGAACACAAATGGACACTGAGAAGGGGATGATTCAATGTATTTTAAAACTTTTAACTATGTGTGTAAATATTGAAATTGCAAATTAATTAAGGACATAATACACACACACAAATCAAACCAAAACAAAGAATATATGAGGAAAACCCAATATGGGAAAAACCTCAATGAGAATAGCTATTGGAGTCTACTACTCCAATCCCGCCTCATAGTAAATAACAGTTTTTAGTTTTTAGGGCACCAACCCAAAGAGCACGAACCCCTGAAGTTTAGGGCACCAATCCAAGGAGCAGCAACCCCTGATTTTATGACCACCTACTCAAAGGAGCACCTACCCCTGCTCTTAGCACCCGCTCAAAAATTTACAGTGATTAATCAAGTTTACTTTGCAATGATAAAGCCTTGTTACAAATGAGTTTTGTAACACTTACAAAATTCTCATATCTTGAGAATGATTTTCTCTGCCTGCTAAATCTTTTCCTCTGTTTCTCCTCCTTCCTTTGTCTGGTTGTCTTCTTCTCTTTGCTACAACATTACTCTCCAGAATGCTTTGTTCTTTCTTTGTTTTTGTGGATGTCTTCTTCTTCCTGCTTCAACTTCACTTTTCAGAATACTTCTTTCTTTCTTTGTTCCAACTTTTTTACTTCTGTAGATTTCTCTGATTTTCTTAGTAGTAGCACAACTTTCTAAAATATATAACATGCACTGTCGACTAGATAAAATATTTCTATTTCCACCTCTGTCACTGTCTCAATAGCTAAACCTACCAATATCAAATCTCATCACATCTTCTATTCAATTCAATCTTTAGAGATTTCTTCTACTACAAACTTGAATATTTTATTCAAGTTGGTTATCTTGGAGATCAACAACTCTAGATATTTTATTCTCTGTCTTGAATATGATCTCATATTGGCTACCTGAATTAAATGCATCATGTTTATCTTCAAATCATTCTCTGTACTTAGATTACTAATTTAAGTAATCTTTCTTTGCCCAAAATGATCTAGAAACCTTCCTTGAGTCACACAACTTGTTTGCAACTCAGTCGCCATTAATGCATTTTCCATCCTCTGTTGACCTACTCTGAAAAGATAGACAACTACCACACTAGAATTCTTCATCACTGACTTCTGCATATCTAATTCGTTCTCTATTCATCAGGGAGCCTCATGTCTTCATATTCTTCATCCAAATGAGATGGTCAAGGTCAATAGGCTTCCACGCAAAACCCTTGGGCCTATTAGCATATATAGGTGTCATCAAAATGACATCCAAGTCACTTGGTCAACCATAGTCAAATTCTACGTGGACTATCGTGCCTATTGAGCTGCCACTGTGTCGACTGAAACACCTCAACTATTCATGATAAACTTAAATTTTGTCACTGTGGGATGGTGGGATCGATAGTTCTAATACTTAATATAAGTACAGATCCAATAGCCAACAAGATGAGAGGGGGGGGTGAATCATCTAAACTTAATCTTCCATAAAAACATTAGATTCAACCTCGATAACATATATTTCAGTAATATAACCAAAACTATTAAACATGCAAACTCAAAAGCATAGAAACATCATAAACCTCATAACACCAGATTTAACGTGGAAACTCAAATAGGGAAAAACCACTATGGGATTTCGGACCCACTAAAAAATATACTCTTCTAGAGTATGTTTAGTTAAAAGCAAATCCTGTTAAAGATTACAAACACATTGCTAGATGTGACCTAGTTAAGGGATTTCCCTCAGATCTGTTAGAATCTTCACCTTGTTAGAAGTGACCTTGTTAAAGGATTTGAAACACTCAATCAAAATGTCACCTTGCTAGAGGGTTTTACAAATAAGATTGTTAAGTCCATTCGGTTAAGATATTTTCTGTCACTTTCACAAAATAACAGTAATAAAAAACTATCTGCAACTTCACATCTAAAATGCTAAAGCAGATTCTTATTTGTTCAATATAATCTAGACATAGAACTAATCATGTCTATCTATTGGGCTTCTATACTTTGTTATTCAAATAGGACTTCAAGCTTTTGTGCTCAGTAATCACTATGTAGCATCCCTATGCATACACTTGCCCGCATACATAGTTTATCAACAGTTTCCTATTTATAAACAATTAGGTAATCGCTTAATCTCCTTGATCACATTTCCCATGATCAATCATAGCCATTAGATCTTCTATCTTGTCCAGGTTCAATGCATCTTTCAATCTGAAAATGTTTTACCCCGCCTAGAAACTTGCATATATTTCTTGGAACTTTTGCCAGGGTATTGCGGTTCAATCTGCATCGTAGATCTTCATGCTGACTTTCCATTGCCTTAGATTCTTAACAAACTTCATGCACGACATACCAATCATTTAATCAGTTCCAGCTCATCAGCTTTCTTCATTAAATACTGCATGTAAACATTTAATGCATTCTGTTATAGCTCGGTTACAACTCGGTAACAACTCGGTAAATACTAAACTTACACTCGGTAGACATTTTGCCTTCATTAACCGATAGTGATAACCTTAGGGTTTACCGACTAGGTTCCTTAGGGTTTATCGACTAGGTTCTTTGCTTGATAACATACTATAGTATTAACCTTTACAATTTACAACATATGTATGATTTTTAAAACAATCTAAACATCATGATCTCATCATTGTCTTAATCAGTAATAGTTTCCCATTGAATACCTTATTCATCTTCTTATTCATCATATTCTTTCATGTGTCTTTTACCAACATCGTTATATTCTTCAAATCATACTTCTCAAGATATAGAAACATCATACTGAATTAGAAAATCAATTTCTTGACAGCAATGACAAAATAATAATATCAAGATAGTAAACATCCTTAATCAGTTATATCCATAATCATCAACAACCTTCTCAATATCCTTATGAAATGCCAACAATCTTTCATTGTCTGTTATAATGCTATATTGCCAACAATCTCCCCCTTTGGCATTGATGGAAAAACCAATTGATTTGTCCTTAAAAGATTCGGATTGCTGTGATTCTGAAATGCTGAAATGCTCTCCCCCATACATTACACTTCTCTGGTTTTCTTCAGTCTTCTTTCCAATCTATAGTCTTCTTAGTTTTCTATAAGTCTTCTCCCCCGATATTAGTCTTCTCCCCCTTTGACAACAATGCCAAAAAGTAAAGAACTAAAACATAATTTCTGTCTATATGAAGTGATTTCTTGCTTGTTGTGTATCAATTCAGTCTCGATCAGAGCATTTTGTCTTCAATTCCTATTCCCTGTATTGTTTCCTATAAGAATTCCTGTACACCTTTAGAAAACATCCTAAAGTGTATAATGCAACATCAACTCCTAAAAGATATTTGATAGAGTCATCGGATTGAGGCTTTGACCGAACTCGGTCAATGAGTAGAAGATATGGGTAGGACCCCTAGCCTACTTCTGAGATATTCAAAAGTGTCCCTTGGTAGTGGCTTGGTGAAGATATCTGCTATTTGTTCCTTTGTGCTAACATACTCCAACACCACTTTCTTCTCTTGAGCTTCTTCTCTAAGATAATGATATTTGATAGAGATGTGCTTTGTCTTAGAGTGCATAACAGGATTCTTTGAAATATTAATGGCACTAGTATTGTCATAGAATATAGTTACTGGCTCGGTAACTTTCTCATTTATACCTTCCAACAATTGTTTGATCCATGCAATGTTGGTACAATTCAATGCTACAACAACGTATTCAACTTCTACTGTTGACTGTGAAACACATCCTTGTTTCTTGCTAAGCCAACTCACTAGTCTTTCTCCTAAAAAGAAAGCTCCTCCACTTGTGCTTTTTCTATTATCAATGTTGCCTGCCCAATCAGCATCAGTATAAACTTTTAAATCAAAACCATTTCCTTTCTAATATACTAAGCCATAATCCTATGTGCCTTTCAAGTATCTAAAGATTCTTTTGATTGCTGTCATGTGTGTTTCCTTAGGATCCGTAGAGAATCTTGCAACTATACCTATTGCATGTGCTATGTCTGGTCTACTATGAACAACATATTGAAGTTTTCTGATCATGGATCGGTAAAGTGTCTCATCAACAGATGCAGATTCATCATTCTTTGATAATTTACAGTTGGTAGTCATAGGAGTACTTACTGGTTTTGAATCCTCCATACTAAATTTCTTCAAGATTTCTTTTATGTACTTGGATTGAGTAATGAAAATCTGATTTTTCATTTGCAGTATCTGTAAACCTATAAAATACTTTATCTCACCGATTAATGACATCTCAAATTCTTTGCTCATTTCATTTCCAAAGTTCTTGCATAAAGAGTCATTTCCACAAAATATAATATCATCAACAAATATGGCTGAGATCAGTATTCCATTTTCATCATTCTTCATGTACATATTGTTGTTCTCACTTGTCCTTATAAAACCAATCTTGATCAAATAAGAGTGCAATCTTTCATACCATGCTCTAGGTGGTTGTTTCAAACTATATAAAGCTTTGTTCTATTTACATACCTGATCTTTATTATTGTCTTCAACAAATCCTTCAGGTTGTTCAATAAAAACTTCTTCTTCTAATATTCCATTCAGAAATGCAGATTTGACATCCATTTGATATACCTTGAAATTTTTGAAAGCAGCATATGCCAACAATGTTCTTACTCCTTCAAGTCTAGCAATAGGTGCAAAAGTTTCACCATAATCAATTCCTTCTTCTTGAGCATAACCTTTTCAAACTAGTCTTGCTTTGTTTCGAATGACCTCTCCTTTTTCATTTAGCTTGTTTCTAAAAATCCACTTTGTACTGATTACATTTTTGTCCTTTGGTCTTGGGATTAGTGTCCATGTGTCATTATTCTTGATTTGATCAATCTCTTCTATCATAGCATTTATCCAATCTTCACTGTTAAATGCCTCTTTCACTATTCTCGGTTCAAATTTAGATATCAAACATGTGTTTTGTCTTAGTTTGTTCCTTGTCATCACTAGATCATCCTTATCTCCTATAATCTGACTTGGTGCATGATGTCTTCTGACATACTTGGCTAATACAGGCTCGGTAGGCTCTATATGATCTTCTTCATCACTTGGTAATTGGATATTCTCTTCATTTTCTTCAACAGTCTTCTCAGTAAGACTTCTTGGTTGAACATAGACAAATTCATCATAGTCTTCTGGTTCCTTGGAATTTCCTTCATCATTTCTTTATGCAAATTCATCAATTTTCACATTTGCACTTTCTCCTATTTTGTTAGATGATTTGATTAGACATTTAAATGCTTTGCTTCTAGAAGAATAACCTAGAAATGTTCCTTCTTCACTCTTCTAATCAAACTTGCCATTTCTATCATCTTTGTGAACATAGCATCTACTTCCAAAGATTTTAAAATAACTAACATTAGGTTTCTTATCATACCAGATTTCATATGGTGTCTTCAAGGTACCTTTCTTCAGTTGTACTCGGTTCAAGGTGTAAACTGCTGTGCTTATTGCTTCTTTCCGAAATGTTTGTGGTACCTTCTTTTCAATCATCAGTGTTCTAGCACAATCCACAATAGATCTATTTCTTCTCTCAGCTATTCCAAAATAAGTTGAACTCATCAGATGTGAACTCACCTCCTCTATCTGATCTAAGACATTTCAGTTGTCTTCCTATCTTATCACAATTGAAACATTTCAAAGGTAGCTTTCCTTTATACTTACCTTTTCCTCTCGATAACCTTTTGGCTAATAGGGCTTCAAACTCTTCTTGCTTTCTGATTTCCTCATACAGTTTGTGTACTGCCTCCATATTCTTACAAAATCTTTCAGTTGCTCCACTGTGATCTCCTTCAGAGTACTTATACTTTCTTTCATTGTAATCATTAGATCCATCAAGATGAAAAGAACTGAATGTGGATTCAACTTTATTTACTGAAGATCCACTATTATCAAAGTTACTTAACTCAAATGCATGTAGCTTACCAATAGTAGCATCTAAAGAAACTAGCATATTAGGTACAGACCTTAATTCATTGATTGCAGAGACTCGGATTGCATAAGCTGGTAGAAGGGTTCTCAACAACTTACTTGTTATATCCTTTTCTTCAATAGTTCCACCTACTCCTTTGATTTGATTGATAATCTCCTTTAGTCTTGTACTGTACTGAGTTATGTTCTCACCTTCATTCATCCTCATAGATTCAAGTTGTCCTCTTAGACTATCTACTTTTTCTCTTTGAACATGTTCATCTCCTCCATATACTGATATGAGCTTATCCCACATAGCCTTTACATCATTGTATCCTTCTAGATCATTAAACTCTGAGTCAGTCAATGCAGATGTTATTTCAATCATTACTTGAATATGTTCTTTCTTTGCCTTTATCTCTTCCATAGTCAATGGATAGGTGCTCGGTGGAACAAAATCATTCTCCAGATAGTATACATCACATTCTCCAACTCTTGATAGATGTAGCTTCATCCTTTTCTACCATGTAGAGAAACTTGACTTGTTCAGCTTCAATGTATCCCTCTTATATATCTTTGGATCTTTAACTCAAGTGCCTTTAAACTTTCCTTTGGAAGTCCAAAGCTCTGATACCAACTGATAGTTCTAATACTTAATATAAGTATAGATCCAATAGCCAACAAGATGAGAGGGGGGTGGTGAATCATCTAAACTTAATCTTCCATAAAAACATCAGATTCAACCTCGGTAACATATATTTCAAATAATATAACCAAAACTGTTAAACATGCAAACTCAAAAGCATAGAAACATCATAAACCTCATAACACCAGATTTAAAGTGGAAACCCAAATAGGGAAAAACCATTGTGGGATTTCAGACCCACTAAGAAATATACTCTTCTAGAGTATGCTCGGTTAAAAGAAAATCATTTTAATGATTACAAACACATTCCTAGATGTGACCCGATTAAGGGATTTCCCTCAGATCTGTTAGGATCTTCACCTTGTTAAAAGTGACCTTGTTAAAGGATTTCAAACACTCAATCAGAATGTCACCTTGCTAGAGGGTTTTACAAATAAGACTGTTAAGTCCACTTGGTTAAGAGATTTTCTGTCACTTTCACAAAATAACAGTAATAAAAATCTATCTGCAACTTCACATCTAAAATGCTAAAGTAGATTCTTATTTGTTCAATACAATCTAGACATAGAACTAATCTTGTCTATCTGTTGGGCTTCTATACTCTATTATTCAAATAGGTCTTCAAGCCTCTGTGCTCGGTAATCACTATATAGCATCCTTGTGCATACACTTTCCCGCATACATTGTTTATCAACAGTTTCCTATTTATAAATAATTAGGTAACCGCTTAATCTCTTTGATCACATTTCCCATGATCAATCATAGCCATCAGATCTTCTATCTTGTCCAGGTTAAATGCATCTTTCGATCTGAAAACATTTTACCCTACCTAGGAACTTGCATATATTTCTTGGAACTTGTGCTAGGGTATTGCGGTTCAATCTGCACTGTAGATCTTCATGTCGACTTTCCATTGCCTTAGATTCTTAACAAACTTCATGCATGGCATACCAATGTTTTAATTAGTTCCAGCTCATTAGCTTCCTTCATTAAATACCGCATGTAAACATTTAATGCATTATGTTATAGCTCGATTACAACTCGGTAACAACTCGATAAATACTAAACTTCACTTAGTAGACATTTCACCTTCATTAACCAATAGCGATAACCTTAGGGTTTACCGACTAGGTTCCTTAGGGTTTACCGACTAGGTTCTTTTCTTGATAACATAATATAGTATTAACCTTTACAAATTACAACATATGTATGATGTTTAAAACAATCTAAACATCATGATCTCATCATTTTCTGACTTGGTAATAGTTGCCCGTTGAATACCTTATTCATCTCCTTATTCATCATATTATTTCCTGTGTCTTTTACCGACATTGTTATATTCTTCAAATCATACTTCTCAAGATATGGCAACATCATACTAAATTAGAAAATCAATTTCTTAACATCAATGACAAAATAATAATATCAAGACAGTAAACATCCTTAATCAGTTATATCCATAATCATCAACAAGCTTCTCAATATCCTTATGAAATGCCAACAATCTTTCATTGTCTATTATAATGCTATATTGCCAACAGGGATGCTCACTATTTTTATTTTTAACTCGCCCCACATAATCATTCATATTCCCATTTTTGTCATGCCGGCTATTGGGATGCATTGTCTTTCTGCCTTAACTTACCCCATGAGTTCCTCTTTACATCCATCTGCAAGCTATGGGATGGCAGGATCCTTCTCTCGCTTCACTATCTTGTCCTGTGCAACCATTGCATACTCACCTTGAATGGTGTGGGATAGTGGGAACACTCTTCCACTATCATCATGTTTCTCTACATGACCATCATCTTGTCTTACTTAGTATTGTGGGATAGTTGGATGCATATCTCGCTCCACCTTACGTTGCCCCGCATGACCATCGCTCCTCACTTTTGATGATGTGGGATAGTGGGAAGCCCAATTCCTTCCTTTGTCCTTTTAACCCTGCATGGTCACCTTTCACTTATCCATCATACCATGGGATGGCAGAAAGCAACTCTTGCTTCTCTTTGTGTTACCCCACAAGAACTCCAGTCTCAATGCAAACAAGTCGCAGGATAGTAGGAAGGTCGCTATGCCCTACTTGAAATTATCCCACAAGAACAATATGCACACACTTTGCATGGTGCAAGATAGTGGGGGACATATTTTCCTTTGACTTTTCTTGTCCCGCACGGTTAACTAATGCTGAACAACTTGTCACAGGATTGCGGGGGCGGTCTTCAACCTATATGACACTTTTATCCCACATGACTCGTGCATCATTCTTTTCAATATTGCAGGGAGTTGCAGATGGCCTTTTCTTTATACAAGTGTTATCCTGCACGGTCTCTTTCCTTCATTCAAACGTACCGTGAAACCCTCGTAAACACGCGAACCAACCAATCACAACCACGCTGAAATCACAACTCTCAATCCTAACTTGTAACTCAGTTACTATTGCCGACATGGCCGACATCTAGAGATGATGAATTTGGTCAAAACCCTTGCAACATAACACGATGTGATATGCGCACTTGCACAACATAATCTACGTGTTATGCACAACTACTACCCATTTCTCTGCAACCTTTTGACATCCCTTGACATCGTGACTACCCCCTACAATTCTACAACCATTTGGCATCCCTTGACAATAATGATAATAATGCTAATAGATATAAACTTCTCCTACACCAATATTCTTAATCCAATGCTTCTACAAAATTAATATCATTTTACTCATTAACTTATCTCGAGACAAAGTTTTAGACAATCAAAAATAATATATCTTCTTTCCAAGCTCTTCGATGCACTCCCCAAGTTGGGCTAACTTGATCTTCCACACCAAATTAAATGCACCCACAAATGATCTTATACCTATTTAACTCTCTAAGTTGGGCTAACTTGACAACCCCATCAATGAAAGCTTTCTAGTTCTAAACACTCTTGAAAGTGTAATAACCTAAGATTTTATAACTTGCCCACAGGATAAGGAAGGCTTTTAAAGCCTGAATAACCAACCATGTATAAATATTGGAGTTGTGCCAAGTTTCCTATTGTTTTCGGAATATTCCTTGGCCATGTACATCCTCGCAATGATAACCATCGTAATTGAGATAAATTACCTACAGTATTGGGAAGGCTTCTTAGACCTGTATAGTCACCAACTCTCATATTTATAGCTGCATCAAGTTGCTCACAGTATCAGGAAGGCTTGTTAAATAAGTACAACCACACAAATATAAACTGTGGAAAGTTTCCAATTATGTTTGGAAGTGTTATGAGAGCTACACAATCCCACATATACAAGCACTAGAGGTTCACCAAGTTGTCAAGTTCTTGTGGGATTCTGGTAAGACTATATGGTGGGCAGCGGTAGAGCATAAATAAAATGGGGGAAAAACAACAAACTCAAAAATTATATTAATCATAGAACATTACATTGACAATTTTCTAGCAAATTTGTAGAGCTAGACTCATTTCTAATGAGAGAGTAAATAGCACTTCAATTACATTCCATTTATAACTCTGGTGAGTCAAGTAACATTGATGCATTGGTCTACATGGTAGTTGTAAGGATAAGACAATATTAAATATGAGAAACATCTAGACTATTTGCAGGGAGAAACATCCACAATGCAAGAAGCTTCTACTTTTAATGTATACCTTGATAGTTTGCCAATGTTTGGTAAAGATGAAATAAAGTATGAGGCGGTGGTCAAATCCATAGTCAGAAGGCAGTGAAGAACTCGATTTCTTATATTAGTTGTTGTTCAAATTAATTCCAACACTCCCCCTTAATTTCAACTACAATATTTTATTCTATTCTTAGTCTCTTTCATTGATGTTGTAGCATCAAAATCTTCTAATACTAGTGATTGAACCTAGGAAATCCCATGTTGTTGTTGGGATTCTCTTACCACAAGCTTTGGCTCTTTTGATTACCAATCCATCATCGGTTCAGGTGTGATTCACTTGTTTTATCGACACTTCCCATGGAGTCACACTGTGGGTACTCAGGGATCCTAGCAAGCTCTACTAACCTCAAACATGCTTACACAAATCTAGAATGCTATGACATTCAACCATATTTCTTTAATCCATTGAATTCAGTTAGCTCTGCCCAGCTTCAAAAACCTATCCTCCTTTGACCTTTTGATCCCTCTTATTAATTCCTCCACTGATCTTAATTTGGCATTTCTCTTCTCAAAATTCTATGGTTTTCATAAAATTCAAAACACCAATAAAAAATAATATACTTTCTTTACCTTTTATGACATCACTAACTTGGCCATTCCTCCACTCTATAGCTTTACATGTTTCAACTTTAATAATATCATCTTTCCTAGCTATCCTTAATTCAACCTTCACTTAATCTATCAATATCTGTCACAAATGGTGGCAACTCTCTCTTCAACGATCTCTTTTTCTCCTCTTCTTCTTATGGATACAAACCCTCGTGGTGCACATTCCTAAGTGCTTATAGTGACAATATTCTTTAGCAACTTTAAACTTCATTTTATTATTCACTCCTTATCTTTGGCAACTACTTGAAATTCTAATAGGAGAATCCTTGCTATGTAGTAGTTGCATCACCTTCAACTTCGGCTTTCTTGGAACAATAGGCTTGCAGCCAGCCTTTATTCAAATTGATGTCCTCAGTTGTTCATTTTTGTGTAGAAGACCACAACATCAAAAACCAAAAACTTGGACGACAATACCTCTTCCTCAATCTTCCTTTTATAAATATAAACACAAAGTAGAACTCTGATAACACTCTGATAACTAGATCACACTCCAGTCTTCTAGAAATATGAGGAATGAGAATGGTCTCTTTTTACCACTATTCCACGGGCATTGGGGATGGGGGGATGGGTTTCCGGGATGAGGGGACCAAGGGACTATGCTTGGGGACAATGGGGGGACAATGTCAAGGGGGGGGGGGGGGGGTGGTGGTGGTGGCGCTGATATAGTTATACATATACATATAGTACTTGAAAAACTTGTTTTAAAAAGATGTATGCCAGTATAATAGTTACATTTCAAATGAAACTATAGGAAATTTGAAATACTAAATCCAAATACCAAGATTTCTTCAATGCTAATTGCTAAATAAAATTTGACAAATGAAATTGTCAAATTGGAGATTTCTATTATATCAAAAATGAAAAATAGGAATATCTGATGTCTTTGCAAAGTCTATAAATATTACTACATGATTCATCATTATAACGAGTATCCAAATACAAATACTAATAGCAAGAGCATTACAAAAGAGACTAGAGTCAAAGACAAAATGCTAAAATGTAAATGACAAAACTCAAAATGTAGCTAATGGAGGCCTCTAATCACCTGGGAACTCCTCCTCATTGGAACTATTGGACTCCTGAAGATCAAGATCCCTCAAGCTCACACCAACCAGCCCTGCACCTAAAGTGGTAGGATCATTCTCATCAATCTATGAAGGCTCCTTTGTCTCTACATTCCATCGTGCCACTGGACTCTCCTTGTACACAAGTGTCTTGCGGTCCATGAGATGCAAAGCACTGTGTACAACCACAAGCTTCTCTAGTCTCTTAGAGGTAAGTCTGTTCGTCTTAAGAGAGTGGATGAAGACATATGTAGATTAGTTCCTCTTAACAACTCAAGAACTGGAAACCTAAATAGCAGACATATGCCTAGAGTGGTGGTCAAAGATTCTGGGCCATGACAATTCTACCACAAAAGTGGGTTCTCGTGTGCCATAGTTTCTATATCCATCTTTGTTGCATTTGAATAACCTCTAAGAGTGGTAAATATTCCCCCCTCAGTGTGAATTGTGTCGGCATCTCTGGAATCAAAAATCTTCTCTATTCACCAAAAGAAACCCATCTTCACCTTATCATCCTGAATCGATGTCACTCTACCTAGTCTAGCTTGATACCACTTAGGATTTCAGGCAAAGGTAGCCATATGCAAAGGAGTTTCCAACTTGTGCAAATATGTGCTGAATGATAGGCTATATTTTCTCATTGTAGAATGCTGGAGAGGGGTCCTTCACTCGCACAGTAGCCCTCATTTGGTTAAGTATAGATTCAATGCTCTCATACACCTCTCTGAGGTTATGTGCATCCCCATCCCCATATTTGATCACCTAGAATACTGGAGAAATGATGGAGACAATGTATTTTACATTAAAAACATCACTCTTCACTATCTCCTTCACCCTTCTCTCGTGCTATGTCTTGGCCTCACCTTACCTAGTCCACTCATCAGTCATAACCATGAGTTTCAATGCCTCTTGCAACTCAATCATTCTCTCCAAGAGAATGAAATAAGATGTGTATCTGGTCTCAATTGGTTTCAAGAAATCCTTCTTTGTGAAGGTCTTGAAGAGTGCCTGCAAAGTATGGTGGTTGCAGATAAACATCTGCACATCTCTCGCATCAATGACCACTCTTGTAATCCAACCAATCTTCCCTGTGTCCTTGAGTGCATTGTTCATCGCATTCACACAACATGGGGTCCACCAAATGTGTCTATAGGCTGCCTCAGTGAGTCTCATTTATTCTCTACACACATGGGTTGTATCAGTCACTACTTGGACCACATTTTGTGGCCCAACCTCCTTAATAGCCTCCCTAAGGATTTGAAACTGAAAATCAACATCTTTGTGATGCCCTATACAATCAATTGCTCTAAGGAAGTATGGGCCCTCTCCACATGTGACCATGATGTTGATGAGTGAATGATGGCTAATGTCCATCCACCCATCCATAACTATGTTGCACCCCGATGCCACCCAACATGTCTTCATCTTCTCCATCAAAATATTGATCTTGGAATAGCACCTATCTAAGATCAAGGTCCTTATTTTCATCTCACCTAGTGGCACATAAGATGTTTCTCCCTTCACCACCATAGCCATCATCTCCCTATAATAAGAAGACTGTGTAGCATGAAATGGAATGTCATTGGCAAAGAAGAACTTGCCAATGGATCCATCAATCTCATCTCTTAGCTACACATTAAACATATCACCAATGGGGTTACTCTATATTGGTGTCTGCAACCTATGTTTCCCTACCCTGGTGGCACAAGAAGTGGAAGTGGATGGAGATCCAAATATCATTCCTCCCTTCGACCAAGCATGAGAAGCATGTGGCGGATTTTAGTTGTGTTGAAGGGCTTCCCTACTAGACAAAGTAGTAGGCATTAAAATATTTGTGTCATCTAGAACCCCCCAAAGCCCATTAAACTCAATTATGTACTTTATATTTTTAGCTTCCTTTAAAAACTTACAATGTCTCACACCTTTTCCTACCCAAAAAAGAAAGTGTGCATTCACCCTACTAGTGCTACCAAACCATTCAGTGTCACAAATGTTGCACTTCTAATTCCTTGTTCCTCCACTTGAATGTGATGTACCTTGTACTAATATTCTTGAAGCAAATTGTTTGTGAGGAGACTTAGGATCAAAAGGACCCCTAGCATACGGTATCAACAACTTTGAAGGGCAACTTGTACTAGTTGGTGCACTCACCATAAAACTATATTGGGCTCCATGATTAGCCCCATGGTCACCCCCCTCATTTTCAAGTTCAAATTCTGAATCATTCTCACTATGAGAATGGATTTCCATCTCACCCTCACTCATGTTTTGGGAGATCATTGTGAAATTGACACTGTATTTCACAAAATAAAATAAGCCTAGTTTAACAAATAAATTTATTTATTCATCTCAAAATCAGATTTGATGTTGAATCTTGAGGGCAAAATGATGAATGATTTTGCCCTCAAGATTCACCATCAAATTTTATTATTTTTTTTTTCATTTTTAAATAAAAAAATTCATAAATTGTAAATATTATTTTCAAAATTGAAATTTCAAATAATAAGACATGACTAGGAAACACCAACAAGCACATTATAATCATCCAGAATAATTGCACCAACACCACTTTTTAAATCTTCATCTGTCAATGTTTAGAAGCTCAAGAACACAACCAATTAGCAACTGTCACAAAGAAAGATAACTTGCAGAACACCAAATCACGAACCATCTAAAATGAAGATACATAAGACCATTCAAAACAATATCCCAAAGTCTTAGCACAAGATCTGATCACACCGGAATATACCGGAGGAAATATCAACCTCTGCAAAACACTGATCAGCAAAACCAAACTACAAAATCAGATCAGAAAATCTTCCCAATCACACCCCAGAATAAATCACAGGAATATGTTGACATCAATGATAACAACATATTCTAACAGCAACAATGAACAACCATATCCAATAGGATGCATCCCTGTGGAACGCTGCTTTTTACAAGTATTACAGGGCTGTTTACAAGTGGTTTAGGAAATAAGGCCCTATGGATTCCGATTTAACAGAGAGAACACTACAAAAAGAAGCACATATATTTCACACAATCAGAGACTCTAGAGAATTCACAACCACCTACATAGTCCATAGCTGTATTCTCAAAAATATATCTCACAAGAATATAACAAAGACAATAAATAAAAATGTTGAAGGACTGCCCGCTCTTGGAGAGCTGATAGTATACAGCTTATAGTCCAATCTACAATCCCAAGGCTTTGGGCACTTCTACCAGCAGCAGAAAAACCCTTCATTGAATTATTTTGGCTCTCCAGGCTCTCTAAGATCTCCAGGAGTATCAACCATGGGCTCTGATAGCACTACGATGGTGGGTAGAGGCAGAGCATAAACAAATCAACGGAAAAACAACAAACTCAGAAATTATATTAATCATAGAGCATTACATTGACAATTTTCTGGCAACTCTGCAGAGCTGGACTCATCTCTACTAAGAGAGTAAGTAGCACTTCTATTACATTCCATTAATAACTCTGGTGAGGCAGGTAACATTGATGCGTTGGTCTACATGGTAGTTGTGAGGATAAGATAATATTAAATATGAGAAACATCCAGATTGTCCGTAGGGTGAAACATCCAGAATGTAGGAGGCTTCTGCTTTTAATGTACACCTTGACAATTTGGTAATGTCCGGTAGAGATGAAATAAAATATGAGAGCTAAACCAGAATGCAGTAAGCTTCTGCTTTAAATGTACACCTTGACAATTTGCCAATGTCTGGTAGAGATGAAATATAACTTCTTCAATTGTGACAAGTTGCCAATTGGGTTTGGAAGTTTTATGAGAGACACACAATCCCGCAGATACAAGCACTAGAGGTTCACCAAGCTGTCAAGTGTTGTTGGGATTGTGGTAAGACTTGCACACTGGTCTACACATAAAATCCTTATTTGGGACCAATTGCTATCTATTTGGAATCCGCTTCTTAATGTTAACCATGTATACGTATCACGTAATTCACAGTTTCTATTTATTATCCACAACAACTTCGGAGCTAGCTTTCCAATTTTGCGCACTGCATTTGTATTTTGCACAACTAGGTAGCGTAGGGAAGGCATTCTATGCAAGCTGAGGGGCTCTTTTCCATTCTTACCTGTGTAAACTACCGTATTCAGGCCCGGCTTAACGATCACACTCGAAGCGTTGCCTCGTGTGGGGTCCATTCCGTCCGTTCTCTTCACCGGCGCTCATTTCTGTTTTCCGCAGCAGCCCTATTAACTGTTGCAGTCAGTAGTTAACTGCCCAATTACCGCCTATAATCCAAACCAAATTCAAAATTGCTCCCGTGCTGCGTAAGTTTGGTAGGTGGTAGTAAAGAGTTCAATCACATAACAGGGAGAGAGAAAGCCTCTCATGGATTGTTGTCATCACAGCCAAGGAAGCCATGTGAAATACTCTGATAGAACATACATGCAAAATGTGGAAGTACAGACAAGGGAAGTGAACCAATTTGATCGAATCCCTCAAAGAAATGTGGTCTTATGGAATGCCATGATTCCTGGATAATACGCAAAATGGAGTTTTGAAAAGGCTTCAGGAACTTGCAAGCGTATCCAATTGGTAGATGTAAAACCAGAATCCACAACCTTTGCCAGTAGTCTCCCTGCCTGTGCCAAAATGGGAGCTTTGGAACAGGGTATCGAATCCGTCAAATGGTAAAGGACAGATGAATTCTGCCAGATGCTGTAGTTGTAACTGACCTAGTAGACATATATGCAAAATGTGGAAGCATGCCAGGGGGTGGTAATTGTTTGACAAAATGCCTCCAAAAAAATTGATCTCATGGAATGCTATGATTGCGGGATACACACTAAATGGATTTGTGATAAAATACCTCCAAACAACGTGGTCTCATGGAATGTGCCACGATTGCAGGACATGCACAAAATGGATTTTTGACAAGGCTATAAAATCTTTCAAACAAAATGATTGGCAGCATACTCCCCACCTGTGCCAATATGGTAGCTTAAGAACAGGGTATAGACATCCCACCAAAGCTCCACGGAAGGGAGGATTTTCTTAGATATAATCGTTGGAAACGCAACACTGATAGACACGTATGAAAAATGTGGAAGTATAAACATGGCACAAAAATGTGGTCTCATGTAATGCAATGCTTGTGGGATATGCACAAATGAATTTTGCAAGAATGCTCTCTACTTTGTTTGTGTTATATGTGCATGAAGCCATGCAGGTTAAGTGTATGTGGGTTGTACATCAATCACACAGGTAATCTTTCTTGCATTACACTAGATTATTATGTGTAGATGGTCGACCTACTTGCTCATGTCTATCTAGAGAACAATTTAAACTTTTATCATTAAGATGTCGGTTGTGTGGATATTTTTTCATGCTGCCTGCAAATCACATATGAATACAGGCTCTAAAAGAAATGTGACTTATGTTCTTCTCTCAAACATCTATGTTGAAGTGGGCATAAGATGGGCAAATGGTGAGAAGATTGATGGAAGATGAGGAATCAAAAAAATATCCGAATGTAGTTAGATGGAAGGTCATAAAATGGTACATTCTTGTGTAGGAGATAGGTTACATCCATAAACATAGTAGATCTATGTTTAAAGTTGGAGAAATCAGTTTGGGAGATGAAAGCAACAAGGTCTTTTTTAGATGCAAGGTATTTACTTAGTTGTGTGAAAAAGGAAAAAAACCATTATTTGTCTATCGTCATAGTGAAAAGTTTGCCCCTCTAAAATAACTATTATAGCTGTTAAGAGCCTTTGATTATGTGTTCATTGCCACACTACAATGAGATTTATCTCCAATGTTGTTGCAATTCCTACCTATAATGATCAGTTCAGTTGATTTCATGAAGACGAAATGAACTCACTTGCACACACATTTTTTCATGGATTACTCCAAGGCCTTATTAAATCATAAGGATTAATTTCTTGTATGGAGTAATTTTGAAAAGCTTTAATTATTATAAACCTTAAATAAATGGGTTCTTATGTTTGTTTATTATCATAGAATGTTTAGGAACATTCTCTATGCCTTACAATACCATCTCTAATTTTAGATAAAATTAAGGAACCTCTCCATCAATGTTTATACTATTGAGCCTTTACCATGCATATCATTCTTAGTATAAGGATTCTAGTGCTCTTATAATTCTCTTTTAGTTTGATTTTGTTGCCTATAAAGCCCCTATTTGATATTTGACAAAAGACTTATATTTTGTCCCTATAGTTGCTATATGATATTCGTTTCTTGCCCCATTTAAGTGATATTGGTGTCTATATTAGCAAGTGTAAATTTATCCAAATCTAGTGCTTTCTTTCTTAATACAACCATTTTTTAGCCACCGTCTATAACCAATATAAGAATTCATTCAATAAACCTTGTTATTAAAAAATGTTCTTGTTGTAGTGCTTTGCCTATTCTTATACTTTCCATGTGCATAAGTATCTCAAAACTATAAAAAAAAATTCCAAGTGTTAGGAGTGTCTATGTCTATTTTTAGCCTTTATTGGGTCTATATATTTCCTCTTACCAATAGTCTTTCTTTCCATTCCTTCAAATTCAACATTTTCATTTTTATTTGAGACCATTAACTGCTTTATTCTTTTAAAGTTCTCATTATCTATGTACTTCATCACAACTTTCCCCATGCTTGCACTCCCTACTTTGTTTTTGCCATTGGCCCTAGGATTTGAGGTCTCCATATAATCTTGTACTTCTTAAGTTACAAGACTAATCCATGAACCTTATTTTTTCTCCATGTACACTTTTGAACCATGCTTCCTCTCTTTTTTTCATTGAGTATTCAAAATCACCAATTGCTAATTTGAGGATTCACTTTTCCTTTATGTCTCAAAATCGTGGGCTTTTAGTTTTTTTCCTACCCATTTTTGCTCACCCCACTTTCCATCTCTCTTCCTCCTTATGGAACTCATACTTGTAGGATTACTCATACCATCATACCCAAAAGGTATAAGGTATGTGGTAAAACTAATCTTCGAACCTTGAATGTATTCCACCCTATTTTCCTTTTTTTTCTTCTTCTAGCATTAGGAACACCGTATTAATTATCCCTAACCCATTTCTCTTGTGTTAGACTTTTGAACATATATATTTTCTTTTACCATAAAGTGCATCTACTACTCCATATCCCTAATCCTTAATCCCTTTCCTTTAACTTTTTTCATACTATTTAGTGGTATCAAATTTTCCCTCACTTTGATCCCACTTCTTCCATCAATATTGGGTATCCGTTTCACCGATCCTTGATCTTCTTTACATCTTTTTTCTTTCAAACTTATAAGATTATTTATATAATATTCCCTAAAGTAAGTTAGTATGTGGTAAGCCTAAAACTTACTTCCCAACTAATCAATGCAACTTAGGCTTTTATAGATTCTACCAACCAATTAAACCTTGCCACAAGATGATCCTTTAATGCCCAATCTAATGCCATATGTTGATAGTGACATTTTCTTACATGTCATCTAATCACTTTCTTGAATTAATCACAACATGATACATGTCTTACATGCACCTAATCACCTAGAGCAAGTGGAAAAGTGCATGTTTTGATGTGATTAAATTTGACCTTCATATCTTAGCACTGATTTCCCTAGGAATGCCTTTCTAAAAATTAAAAGAGTGACTAATCAAAAGGCTTCAACACCAAAGAAAACTATGAATATACAAGCAAACTATATCCCTTTTCACACCCCAACAATACATATTTAGTTTATAGGAAATCTACCCTTAATTTATAGATATTTTCTTTCAAGTACCACCCTCATCAATGATCTAGATTACTTTGATAAGATTCTTCAATTCCTTAGTCCTATGAAACACATTATCCCTTGGAAAAGGATTTTAGATTGAACCATGAGATCCCCATGAATGCCTTTGTAAAAAATCTATAGGTTGGTTGGATCTATCCTTATTAAGTTTAGAAAAATAAAGAGAGCAACCTAATAGAGATTAATGATGAAAACCTATAAGTTCACTAAAACCTATAAGTCATGTAAAATTACTCTATTAGAATATAAGATAAGATATAGATCATTGCAGATAGTAAAAAGAAAGATGTGGTAGTATTTCATGTCTTATACTACCATTTGATAAATTAAGGTACTAAAAAGAGATGAGTTAATGATGAATAAATTAAATTAAATTAAGGTACTAAAAAGAGAAGAGTTAATGATGAATAAATTAAATCAATTCAATGTTTATGGAAAAAGTTCAAAACAACATAGAAATAATATGTATTAGATGATCAAGATAGGTTTTGAAGATTATTTAATGACCATGATAGAAAATAAGGAAGAAGAAAAAATGTTGAAACAATCCTCAGACTGAGAGGAAAGATAATGCAAAATGTTCAAAAAAGTGTGAGAAGCATCAAGAGAGATGCAATATATAAAAACTATAGTATTGAGATAGATATATTCTCAATGGACATGGAAATCATGAATATTAAATAAATAGAGTGGTTTATAATGCAAATCAAATTTATTGTGAAAAATCTAACTAAAATGATTTAAGGCAATTGAAAGAAAATAAGATAAAAATGAAATTAGAGAAGTTTGACCTTATTTGTAGGGATACTGTAGGTGGGGTTTCCATGAGAAAGAAGAGGAAGTAAATAAGGGAGGAAATGAATTTGTTAATTGGTGAAGAGGAGATCATATCTAGAAATAGAATAAACTTAGAAGTCACCAAACACTTAGATTTTTCCAAGGAAACTTTGGAGATAATAGATACTCAAAGGATTCTAGCAAACATCTCTTTACATTAGACAGTCATTAGAGTATGGTTGGCATTAATGATGATTAGAATCAATGATATGATTTTGTGAAGACCCCCAATAATGAGGCACTAAGATGGTGCATTAAAGAATGTCTAAAACATGATATAACATAAAAATAATTGAGTGACTAATTTTTGAAAAAAATCCATTCACCTAATGTGTGAACAAAAATAATTAAGAAAACAATGAAGATGAAAAAAAATTGAGGAATCGAAAAAATATTATGAACAATAATTTAATAGTGTGGTTAGAAAACTAGAAGAAACCTTGACATAAAAGTTCAATAAAACTGAGTGGTTTATCTTAAGTTTAACCCATCATATTATAATAGAAGTAGATGAGAATATTTCCACTTCAAGGATTTATTAGAATTGATCATCGTAATAGAATCCTAGTAAAAGATATGGGAGAATGATTTAGTGAGAAAAGATGAAAATGGTCATTTTCAAATTAGAGTTGAAACATAATGTTGGAATAAGAATTCCTAATGAAAGGTGAAAAAGTTGATACCTCTACCCAACTTAGAAGAAGTAAAAATTGGTTTAAAAATTACAAAATGAAAAACCATCTAAGGAATGAATATTTGATCATCTAAGGTACAAGGGGGCTACCACACTAACAAGGTAAAAATACCTTAGAAATATAGTATGTATAAATTATAAAATATAAAGTGGGACAAACATGACCAAAAAAGGTGTTCAATTTTTCTTCATGAAGAAAATAACTATGCACCAATGGTTCATGGATTGGCTAGAGAAGGATTTTGGATAGGAGTATGTATAGAGCATATCATCAAGCTATGTAAAGACTGAATGTTTATTTGGCACATGGATAGTGGGAGCTTCATTTGAGAGAAAGTATAAGACCATCTAGCAATATGCACTATGTAGTACCACAAATTAAAGATGTAGGACCCTATATGAGCTACCATGATAACTATAGAGAAGGAGATGGTAGGGGAGGCTACCACATTAATAATAGAGGCATCAAAGAAAGAGGAAGGACGAAAAGGACAAAATTCTATAACTATGATAAACTAGGACATTCTACTAATGAGTGAAAAATAAAAATAGGAGAAAACTCCACCTATTATTTTTGTGGTGATAAATGACATGAAATTTCTAGTTGTCCCAAATTTAGTGCTCTATAAGAAGTGTTGGCGCGATGACTAAAAAGTGAATAATTGTCCAGTCTAAATGTAAGACATGAGGCTAAAGTAGTAATGAATAGCTAAAGTAAAGGAGAAAATGTTAGACAATATAATAATTCAAATATAGAATAGGTGAATCCTCAATGAGAAAATATAAATTGAAAAAATAATATGAAGGAAAAAAAGAAAAACTCAAGAAAGAAGCCATGTAGAAACTTAAGAAAAAAGATAAAAATGAATTTCAATAATTTCTTGGGGTTGAATTAATAGAATCATATCCTAGGATAATCTTATGAAAGTGAAGAAAAATATTTAGGTAAGGGTGAAAATGATTTGGTGAGAAGGAAATTCAAAGAGATAACTAAGAAAAACTAAAAGGAGAGGATGATAGTAAGGTAGTTTCATAGTGAAATAGGTCTATAGAGTGGTAAAAAACATTATAAAAGAGAGATATTTATGCAAGAAATTTTATTGCGAAGATTTGGGAAAATATTGTAATAAATACCCTCTTGATATTACAATTGAGAAGAAGATAGGAGATCTATCAAATAATACATTGTTAATAAAATATTAAATCCATCACCTTCTCATTTGCACCTTGATTACAATGCATACAAAATGGTGAAATTGACTTACAATCCTATGTTGATTTGAATGTGTTCCATGAAAAGATGAGTGAGATAAATGAAGGAACCCATATAATAGGTAGATAAATAATAGAACCATTTTATGTTTTTTTCTTTATGAATAGATAAAGGATTATCTATAAATACATCATCAAAGTAATAGTCAATGCACATTGATCTATAGAGGATATAACATGTATCATAATATCTCTTGTACAATCATACACATGTGTCAGTGTTTAATGTGATGAACTATGATACTTGTGGCTGATTTATTATATCCAAACATATTATGTCATGAGGGAGGTTTAAAGTTCCATCTCCTAGGGGTATAAGTTGATGGGAGAATAGAAACTAGTATTGCATCATCGATATTTCATGAAGTAGGTGTTAAACAATAGAGATAAGGACATAGGTAACTGGGACATTGAGGGTAGGAGATGCAAAACAAAAAAAAATGTTTTGACACAAGAGTGTGGCAAGCGTTGTGAGGTTCATAGTAAAATAGGAGAAGGAGTGAAAGTAGTGGTAAAAGAGGATCAAATATTATAAGTGAAGGGTAAGGGTTGAAAATGTTGCACATAGTGGTAGGAGGTAAAGTATTTGCCTAAAGGAACATGATCATAGTTAAAAGGAGGAACGAAGAGAGACACATAAGTGGTAGGAACATGAGTTGGATAAGAAGGTGTATGCATGAAAATTTAGGTGAAGGAATATTAAGTGATAGGAAAAAGAAAATAGTTGGCTAGAGGAGTGGGTTTAAGGTAGGAGAGCTAGACTATAAAGGAACATGATTTTAGATCATATGTCTTATACCTTGTAATATCTCTAGCCCCTCAAGATGGGTGATGATGATATTTATTAAGGAGTAGGTGACATCATCAAGTGTCATACTTTGGAGGAGAGGTAAATGGTAGTCAATTTTGGTGAGTGACAAACTTAACATCATCTAATAGGGATTCATTATCAAAGTGGTCATCATTGTGAGACATGTAGACTTGACATGTGGGTTAAATGGCTATGGAGGAACGAAGGTAATGAAAAAAGGAAGAGGAAGGAAAATACATGGATGGTTAAGATAAGGGTTCCTATAAGAGATAATGTATAAGGAAGGAATAGTCAAAGAAGGAAAGATAATAATTTATATCAAAGAACTGAAAAATGATTCATCCTCATATGCTATAGGGAATTTGAGTAGAAAAATTTATTATTTTTTCAATGAAAATAAAGACAAAGACAATAGTGTATCAAACGAACATTAACCTAATTGCTATATAGTCTATATATTGCATGACTATGTTTATGTTTACTAAAACATAGAGTTTCATGGAATGACAACAAAATTTAAAAATCAATGTAGAATAATTAACTTTCAAACATTAGAGTGAGAGTTTGGTGTTTAGAGAGAAAATATCTTTTAAGGATGAAGAGAGGAATACATAATGAAGGTTAGGATTCACATCAAGTTCACTACAAATATAAATAGAATATAGATAGCCTACATAATTTCAATGTAGGAAAGCCTTTATCAATTATCTTAGGATTCAAGCAATAGATGGATTTATTTAAGTTAACATAAATACATAAAATACCTTTACCGATTAAATAATAAATTAGTTTTCTTTCTAGCTCAATTTCTTAATATGTCTCAAATGGAATTCTTAATCTAAATGAGACTCTATTGAAAAATGTTTTACTAGCAGCTAAATTTATGAATGAAAAAAGTATTGAAAGAAATTTAAAAGATTGATAGAAAATAGTAGAATCTATTGAAAAAACTGAAGTTGCTTATTGAAAGAACAAATTTCATTTTTTTATATAAGGATGTTTCAACCATACCTCTATTATAGATAACAACAAATAAAAAGTGTACTAAAAGTTTAGAGAAATGCATAATAGAATAGGGATGTCGAATTTTTTGTAAATTAGTAATAAATGTAGTCTCAAAATAGTTCCCCCCTTATTATGATTCCACATTTTGCATACATTTTGTACCGGAGTAATTCCAACATTTTGTACCAGAGTAATTCCAACTACATTGGACAAAATTGAGCTATCCTTAATCCTTTAATGGATGTCCAAGGATCCCATTTTGGCACGGGCTAGGAGGATGTTAGAAATGGTTGCAGAGTCTAGCTATACACTTGCGAACTGCATTTGCTTGAAAGTTCCTAAAGCCTTTTTAAAAAGTTGATTTTGTGAACCCACGAGAACACGTTTCTTTGAGGCATTCTGTTAAAAAATTCACATGACTTGTCTATAATTCTGCATATCCTGCAATCATGGCACATTCAATGAGGCTACAAATTTTGGAGGCATTTTACCACAAATCAATCTTGTGCGTATCCTGCAATCATGGCATTCCACGAGATCACATTTTTTTGAGGTGTTTTGTTAAACAGTTACTGCTCCCTGTCCATGTTTCCACATTTTTCTACATGTCTACCAAGTTACAACTACAGCATCTCACACAATTCCTCTGTCCTTTATCATTTGACGGATTCCATACCCTGTTCCAAAGCTCCCATTTTGGCATGGGCAGGGAGACTACTGGCAAAGGTTGTGGATTCCAGTTTTACATCTGCCGATTGCATTCGCTTGCAAGTTCCTGAAGCATTTTTAAAAATTCATTTTGTGTATTATCCAGGAATCATGACATTCCATAAGACCACATTTCTTTGAGGCATTCAATCAAACTGGTTCACGTCCCTTGTTTGTGCTTCCACATTTTGTATGCATGTTCTATCAGAGCATTTCACACGGCTTCCTTGGCTGCGATGACAACATTCCGTGAGAGGCTTTCTCTCTCTTATGTGATCGAACTCTTTACTAGAACCTACCAAACTTATGCAGTGCGGGAGCGATTTTGAATTCGGTTTGGATTATAGGCGGGAATTTGGCAGTTAACTACTGACTGCAACAGTTAATAGGGCTAGTGCGGAAAACGGAAACGGGCACCGGTGAAGAGAACGGATGGAATGGACCCCACACGATCCACCTAAGCGGACGCCTGGAGTTTCAAAGGGACATAGTTTGTTGTTGCAACTAAACATCAAAATTGGATTCGAACCCATAACCACCTACCTCATAATTTCATCCTTTGCCGGTGAACCACATGATGCCATTGCTATTAATAGTTAGTTGAATTAATTTAAACTTATCCCACCGCCTATGCTGGAAAAGGAAGGTCGAAGGGTGTTGAAGCCCCGACCACTGGCCTCCTAAAATGGTGGTCAACCATTGCACTATTAATAGTGTTTATATCAATTTCAGCCTTTGTTGTATTTAAAGAGTAAAAGCCGCTAGTTTTAATTAAATAGGGAATATTAGTTAAAACAAACTACTCCAATGAATGGTTCCGAATTAACCAAGTAGAAAGGGGTTAGGAACGGATTTATTTTTGTCATAAGAAGGATATATTATGGTTTTATTGGTTTTAGCCTAATTATGGCTTATTTTATGTATAAAAGGGGGTATTAGGCCTTTGAAAATCATCCAGGTGATGAGAAGGAGATTATGAGCTTGAAGACTTGTTGATTATTCCTGCACATTGGAGAATAATGTTGCCATTGTGCTTGAAGGGAATATCTTGTAACACTTGTAATTGATTTTGGAGCTAATCGGATCGGTCCCCCTATTGGAGCAAGACCCGGAGACATAGTCCGACCCGCAGATGAAATCCGTTATCAATTGTGTTTTGTCTTCTATCTTTCTACTCTCTTTCTTTCAGTTCATTACCTTTATTATGCTTTGTTCATTTAAGCATTATTATGTTAATTCGCTCAAATTAAAGTTTTGAATTAACTTGTGTAATATTGTTAAGCATTTGTCTATAATTGTCATAGAGCCTAATCAGATCAAGTTTGGTATCAGAGCTTTGTTTGACTAGTATTGTAGAATTGAATGCTAATAAGATCCAGGATTCAACGAGGCGAAGCCAAGCTTGAAGAATATAATCTTGAGATTGGAAAACGAAGAACTAATCCACCAACACAGATGGAAGAAAAAGATAGTGGACAAGGTTTCGAAGACAAGAGTATTCAGAAGACTCTTCAGAATTTAGAAACCATTGTACAAGTTTTAGTACTGGAGAGAGAGGACAAGATGCGAAGACGTGCAGCTCGTGAGAACAAAGGAAAAAGACCAGGAGGTGACCATGAGCCTCCAAAAACACCCCCATCCCCTTCTTCTCCTTCTTCTGTCTTCTCCCTCTTCTACTCATTCTGAGTCTTCTTCTCTTTTCAAGAGTTAACATTAGCCTAAGATTAAATTGGATGTAAAATTTGATCTACCAAAGTATTGTGGGGAATTAAATGCTGAAAAATTAGATGATTGTATTCAATAGGTTGAAGTCTATTGTAGAGTCCAAAACCTCTTAGATGATGCCAATAGGATCCAGTTAGCTACTCTTCGGTTAGGAAGTACAACTCTAACCTGGTGGGAGAGTAGAATTCGGGATGGGTCTTCACAACATGGTAAAATCAATTTAACTTGGTCAGACTTTGTTAATGCTCTCAAGAAGCAATTCTATCCCCTAGGCCATATGCAACAGTTAATGATGAACTGGCAACTTTTTAGGCAAGGGAAAGGTCAGTCTGTCCAGGATTACACCCATGAATTCAGAAAGAAGGCTATTGCATTAAATGTTCCATTGTATACCCATGACAAGTTGCTTAAGTACATAGGTGGTCTTCACTCTTATCTGAGACATTCAATTTTGGTCTTGAATCCTAGTAACTTTGATGAAGTCTGTGTCCAAGACACACACCTAGAGTCAAGAGGTAAGGGTTCTTTTATTGATAAGTCTGATAAGAAGCCATCTAAGTCTGAGAACAAATCCCAAAACAAAGGGAAGGGGAAAAAGATAGCTACAGTGAAGAAAGAGGGTGAAAAACCCACATGCTCACATTGCAAGAAAGAAGGGCATGATGATTCTAGGTGCTGGAAGCTGCACCCTGAAAAGAGGCCAAAGAAATATGGTGGAAACAAAGACAAACAAAAGACTGCTACTATAGTTCAACAGGATCTTGGATCTGACTCTGGAGATGAGACAAAGATCATTGCTGCTGGAATCCAAGGTAAAGAAAAAGGTAGATCTCTCTCATCACCTACAAGTTCTTCTAATATAAGTGCAAGTACAAGTAAAGATTCTACTCCTAAGAATGATAAGCAAAGGAATGAATTATTTCATATTCGGGTTGTTATCAAACATACTAAAGTTGATACATTATTTGATACGGGTTCTCAAGTTAACTTGATATCTGAAGAAATTGTTAAAAAGCTTAACTTGACTACAACACCTCATCCAAAACCATACCCTCTGGGATGGGTTTGCAATGATGCACAATTGCAAGTAACTAAACAATGTAAGATAAGATTTGCTATCACTGCAAACTTTGTAGATGAGGTAGAAGTTGATGTAGTCCCTTTAGATATTTGTGGTCTTGTACTTGGGAGTCCCTATTTGTATGATCGACAGGCTATCTTCTATAGAGGGGACAACAAATACCATCTTTTTAAAGATAAGGTTGAATACATTGTACGGGCACATAAGGTAAAGACTAATCTTGCACTAGTTAATGCTGGTTAGATGAAAAGGTTAGTCAACTCTAGTAAGAACTTTGTATTAATGCTTGTAAAAGCCAAAGAGGAAGAAACATCTGAGGCATTTAAAGGATGTGATCCTAAACATAAGGCTGAAATGGTCAAAGTTGTTTCTGCTTACGATGACTTGTTTTAGGAACCAAAAGGATTGCCTCCTAAGAGAGAGATACACCATGAGATCCAGTTGCAGCAGGATGTGCCACTTCCAAACATTGGCATGTACCAGTTATCAGTCTTACAAAATGAAGAGATCAAAAAGCAGGTTCAAGAGTTGGTTGAGAAAGGAGTTATTCATCCTAGTACATCTCCTTGCGGTTCTCCTATTGTGTTGGTTCCAAAGAAAGATGGGACTTGGAGAATGTGCATCGACTATAGGGCTCTAAACAAGATAACAGTAAAGAACAGGTACCCTCTTCCTAGAATTGATGATTTACTTGATTAGTTGAAACATGCAATGTATTTCACTAAGTTAGACTTGCATAGTGGATATCATCAGATACAAATTGCAGAAAATGATATTTGGAAAACTGCTTTTAAGACAAAACAAGGACTTTACGAGTGGTTGGTTATGCCCTTCGGGCTTTGTAATGCACCGGCTACGTTCATGAGAGTCATGAATGATGTCTTTCACCCTTTTATTGATGATTTTGTCATAGTCTACCTAGATGATATTCTTGTATTCAACAAGTCTTGGGAAGATCATGTAATTCATGTTAAAAAAATCCCTGATATATTAAGGAAAGAAAAACTTTTTGTAAAGATGTCTAAATGCGAGTTTGCTAAGACATCCTTAATGCACCTAGGCTATGTCGTAGGGAATGGGCAACTGAAAGTAGACCCTACAAAGGTCGATTGTATTTTAAAATGGCCTAAGCCAAGTACAATCACAGAAGTCAGGAATTTTTTAGGTGCAGTTCAGTACTGGAGGAAGTTCATTGCAAACTTCTCTTTTATTGCTTCATCATTGCACACATTGACCAGTACGAAGGAAACTTTTCAGTGGGGAGGTCCACAATAGAAGGCTTTTGTCACTTTGAAGGAAAAGTTGAGCACCGCACCAGTTCTGGCTTTACTAGATTTACATCAACCATTTGAGATCGAGACAGATGCTAGCGGGTTTTCCATGGGAGCTATACTCATGCAAGGAGGTAAACCAATCTGCTACCACTCTGAAACTTTTTCGAGAACAGTAAGTAACTATCCCACTTATGATAAGGAACTTTATGCTTTAGTTTAGAGTGTTAAGAAATGGAAAGACTACTTAATGGGCAAAGAAACTGTAATCCACACTGATCATCAGCCACTTCAGTATTTGCACTCACAGTCTTAACTACAACAAAGTAGGCATTTTAGGTGGATGAGTTTTCTTCAACAATTTCATTTGGTGATTAAGTATAAGAAAGGTGCCCATAACAAAGTAGCAAATATGCTCTCTAGGCCTCTAGTTAAGAATGCTTTGATAATCCTAAAAATAGTTCCATGGTTCATGAAAGTTTTCAGGAACAATATGCTAATGATGAGAACTTTAAGGATATATATGCAGTTTTAATCCAGGGTAAACATGTAGAAGAAAAAGATTACTATGTGCAGGATAACTTGTTGTACCACTTGGGTAAATTATGTGTTCCTAAAGATGAACAGGCACAGGTGATTCGAGAAGCACATACCTCTTTGATTGCAGGACATTTCAGGGTAAGTAAAACATTGGTTCAATTACAGAAGTATTGTTACTGGCCTCGTATGCAGGAAACTGTTACAAAGTATATAAAGGGATGTGTAATGTGTGCAACCAGTAAACCAAGTAACAGGTATTGGGTTTGTACACACCATTACCAGTACCATCCCGTCCATGGGAAAGTGTGTCTATGGACTTTGTGGGAGGTTTACCTATGTCTAGGAAGGGACATGATTATTTGTATGTTGTTGTTGATCGGTTCAACAAAATGTGTATTCTAATGCCTTGTAAGAAATAGGTCACTACTGAACTAACAGCTCATATGTACTTCCAATTTGTATGGGTTCATTTTGGGTTACCTACTTCTATTGTATCGGATCGAGATTCTCGATTCTTAGGGGAATTTTGGACATCTTTGTGGGGACTCATGGACACCAAGCTGAAGAAGAGTACGACCTTCCATCCGTAGACTAATGGACAGACAAAGGTAGTCAATAGGATAGTTGGTCATCTGCTTAGAGGTTACTGTAGCAAGCATCCTAAGTTGTGGGATGAGAATCTTTATTATGTGCAGCATGCTTACAACCATGCAGCACATTCTTCTACAAAGAGGTCTCCTTTTGAGACTTGCTTCGGTTACTTGCCAAGAACACCAATTGACTTTGCCTTTGGAAAAGATGATGTTGAAGATGGATGTCATGATGCAGAGAAGGCTTTGAAGTTCATTCAAAAAGTCCAAGCAGTTCATCAAGCAGTAGAAGCTCAGTTGGAGCAGAGCCAAGCAAAATACAAGGCTCGCGATGACAAGCATCGCATAGATCATCATTTTCAGGTTGGTGACCGTGTTTGGTTACATATCAGCAAGGAAAGGATGCAAGGTGAAGGTAAGAAGCTTATGCCTATCAGATATGGTCCCTTTGAGAACTTGGAAAAGATCAGTACCAATGCTGTTTGCCTTAATCTTCCTCCATATATGCAAATTTACTCAGTTGTAAATGTAGAAAATTTGAAGTTGTATGAGCCTCCAATGATATTCGATGAAGAGGCTAATATTCAAGTTCCTTCAGTTGATGACCTTGCATCTGAGTATATGTCAAAGCTTCTAGAGGATGTCATCCTGCATAGAAACATTAGATCTTCAAAAAGAGGTGGTGTTGAATACCTTAAAGTGGGAAATAAAGGGATGCACCCTGGTAAAGCAAGATGGATGGAGATTGGTAATGTGAGGGAACTTTACCCTCACCTACTTTCTGAGTAGTCAAACTTTCAGAGGTCTGAAATCTTTTCAGTGGGGAGGCTTGATCCGGAGGATAAAATAAATTATCTCCAATACTCTAGAAATAAACACCTGGAACCTCAAAGGGACATAGTTTGTTGTTGCAACTAAACACCAAAATTGGATTCGAACCCATAACCACCTACCTCATAATTTCATCCTTTGCCGGTGCACCACATGATGCCATTGCTATTAACAGTTGGTTGAATTAATTTAAACTTATCCCACCACCTATGCTGGAAAAGGAAGGTCGGAGGGTGTTGAACCCCCAACCACTAGCCTCCTAAAATGGTGGTCAACCATTGCACTATTAATAGTGCTTATATTAATTTCGGCCTTTGTTGTATTTAAAGAGTAAAAGTCACCAGTTTTAACTAAATAGGGAATATTAATTAAAACAAACTACTCCAATGAATGGTTCTGAATTAACCAAGTAGAAAGGGGTTAGGAACGGATTTATTTTTGCCATAAGAAGGATATATTATGGTTTTATTGGTTTTAGCCTAATTATGGCTTATTTTATGTATAAAAGGGGGTATTTGATTTTGGAGCTAATCGGATCGGTCCCCCTATTGGAGTAGGACCCGGAGACATAGTCCGACCCACGGACGAACTCCATTATCAATTGTGTTTTGTCTTCTATCTTTCTACTCTCTTTCTTTCAGTTCATTACCTTTATTATGCTTTGTTCATTTAAGAATTATTATGTTAATTCACTCAAATTAAAGTTTTGAATTAACTTGTGTAATATTGTTAAGCATTTGTCTATAATTGTCGTAGATCCTAATCAGATCAGGCCCCGTATTCATTCTCTCTACTCTATCTCTGCTCAAAGATCTATGTGCACCCATAGGCAGCCACAGTCTACTATTATTATCAACTTGCTCTTGAATTCCTTTTCCTATTCCCCGTAAATTGTCATTCATTTCGAGAAGATCTCAAGGACCACTATCATTAATAAGCATTTTCAGCAAAATATTCTTGATGGTTATTTGAACTTTGTTTGGGTAGAAAATTTCCTAGAAAGTAACAGCGTCAGTTTTCCTTTCACTAGCAAAGTAACAAGCTATATCCAGAAACATTTCCTTCTCAACATGGCTAAGTCCATCATAACTATATCCAAAAACATTTCCTTTCACTAGCAAAGTAACAAGCTATATCCAGAAACATTTCCTTCTCAACATGGCTAAGTCCATCATAACTGGTTCGAAGGACTTTGGATATTTCTTGATATTCCCCAATGTTATGGACAACTTCTTCCCAACATTGGATGTCATTGGGCTCCTCCCTCTCAAACAAATTTTCTCTAATAACTTTTAATGAATGAGGATGCCCTTGGAATGCTCTTGTAACTCTTGTAGAAAGTTATTTGTTTTGCCTGTAGTTGTCCTTGGTGACAAAAAAGGGTGTCATTTAATTGGCCTTGTTATCGATAGTTTGTAATACATTTGCAATTTTTTTTTGGTTAAGTAATTGTCCGCAATGTGGGTCCTATTCATGCGATGACGTGTAGATGAGTGAGCATTTTTGAAATGACTTTGGTTGATATTTTTTCGGAGATGCAGATTTCAAATAGTTTTTAAAAAAAATAAAAAGTATTTTGTTTGATGTAAGTTAAAACTCTTTTCAAAAGATTTTCTCCAGTTGAGTTTTGCGAACCCTAGCCCATGCTTGCTGCCATGAACATTTCTCAGGCCATTATAGAGGGATTTTTTGGTCAATATTTTTGATGGGTCTCATATATATTTATCTATAGGAAATGGCGATTCAAATGATGCTTTGTATGGACGATATTGTTGGGATTTTGTGCAGATCTTTCAGGTCAATTTGCCCAAGTGCATATCTTTGAGAAACAGGTAACATCTTTCTTATTATTGCAGTTTCTTCATGAAACCTGGAAGGGTAAATGGTAAATGGGAAGAGTAAAACGTTTTTTTTAAGAAACAGAAATACAAAAGTTTTTTATAAGAATGGTTTCCAGTTTATTTTTGGTTTGTCATAATTTGAGAAATAAAAAACAATAATGTTTTTCCTAAGTTTTGATATTCTTTGGAAGCCAAACAAAAAGACATTGCAAGAAGTTTTCTATTTTTTGAAAAAGAAAAATGAGACAGTTGTATCTCAAATAGTTATTTTGTATGTTCAACATGTTACATTTTAGTCTTTAGTAAAAACCCTAGCTAGGGTTTCCTAACCTTATACGAGGGTTATGGTTGAAGACATTCATGACAAACATTTTTCTGTTATATATAGTTATACCTAAGACAGAAATTTTGGGAAACAAATTTCATTGAAAATATAGAGCATATAATCAAGTAACAGAGTTTTTGTTTCGTGCATCACTGTTATAACAAGCACATAGAATCCGGTTGAAAATAGAGCACTAATATTTTATAGAGATTGAGATTACTCTCTCTAGTTGAGATTGAGATTGTACTCTCTGGTTGTTATACAGAGATCTGAAAAGACTTATTGATAATTTTTTGTAGCTGGAATAATTGCACTATATTGTTATATCAAACTCGTTCCATTCATTGATAATTTTGTGATTGCAAACTGTAGTGCAATTATAAGGTTACTAGTGACTGTAACTTGAGATGGTTTTCTGAAATTGTATGAAACATAGGGGGTTGGTGCTCCTTGAAGTTTGAGACTTTAAAAATAGTGTACTGAGTTGGTGCTCTTCAAGATAATAAAAAGAAATTTTACCAAGTGGTTTTTCTACCCCAAGAGGGTTTTCCACTCATGAAAATATTTGTGTCATGTGTTAAGTGCTTTACTCTACCTCATTAGACTACTCTGATATGTTTATCTTTGTCTCATTCATGAGTTCTATTATCTGCATTTCTTTTGTCATTTTGATCCCAAGCATGTCATAGTCAAAGTGCAAAATTGTTCATTGTTATTTTCAATGTTGCAGTATATGTAATGATCAAACTTATTCTTGCAAGAGTTAGTTTCTGTTATAAGCATTAAAAGTTAAATCAATTTATTTGTATTGAATGGTCATAAATACATGCTTTAATAAGATTCAATCCTTCTCTAAGGTCAAGTGTGAACAATTTTTGTTTTTGTGCAAGATGAGTCAAAATTTCTATTGCCTCTGATTCAGCCCCCCCCCTCTCAGAGTCAATCCACTTGCAACAAGTGGTATCAGAGCATAGGGTCCCTTCATATAGGTCTGCCCTAGGGATTGTTCCTAGTCTTTTGGAAGTATTGTCATGGCTCAATCACAAGAAGGTGCCTCATTATCAAGAGCTCCCCTCTTTGATGGCACAGATTATGTTTTTTGGAGGATCAGGATGGAAACATACTTGATTTTAGTTGATGTTAATGTTTGGAACATTGTGATCACTAAATATGTTGTTCCTACTACTATTCCCTCAGATCTTGATGCTAAAACTCAATATGAATTAAATGCTAGAGCAAAGCATGCTCTCTTGTGCGGTCTCACCAAGGATGTTTTTGTAAAGGTCATGCATTGTGCATCTGCCTATGAGATATGGAACAAACTTGAAACTATTTATCAAGGGAATGCAAAGGTCAAGGAATCTAAGATTCTCACACTCAAAAATCAATTTGAGTCTTTAAGAATGAAAGAAGATGAGACTATTGCAAGTTATTTTCTCAGAATAGATGAAGTTGTAAACTCTAGAAGAGGTCTTGGTGAAACTGTTGATGAAAAAGATGTTGTTAGGAAGGTCATCAGAACTTTGTTGCCCAAATTTGAAACTAAGGTTTCAACCTTAGAAGAAAAGAAAAGTTTTTCAACTATGTCTCTTGATAACTTACAAAGCATTCTCACTGCCTATGAAATGAGGATAGGTAGTAATCCTTCTAGTTCTAAAGAAATTGCATTTAAAGTAGAAAAGAAGGAGGAACCAGATAGTGAGTCTAAACTTTCAGATGCTATAGAAGCCCTGCTAGTTAGAAAGTTAAAAAAGAAGTATAAGGGAAAATTACCCTTCATATGCTTTAATTGTGGCAAAACTGGACACTTTGTTGCTCAATGTCCCCTGAGTGATCAAAATAGTGAAGAAGAAAAACTAGAAAAAGTTTTCAAAAAGAAAAATTGAAACTCTAAAAAGAAATTCAATCCTTTCCAAAAAAAGAAGAGTCTTTTTATTAAAGAAGATTCTGAAAATGATTTAGATGACTCACCTTGTGAAGGTGATGAAACTTTGTTTATGGCTGAAATAGAAACTTCCTCAAAGAAAAATTTAATTAACATATCAGAAGATCAATCTGATGATTTAGATCAAGGTGAAATTGATCTTGAAGGAGAGTTACTTTGTGCTCTCAAAGAAATCAAAAGACTAAAGAAACTTGTAGCTTCTCATGAAAGTGAAAACCAGATTTTACAAATTGAATTAAAAGATTCAAAGCAAACAGTTGAAGATCTGAAAGTCTTACTTGCTGATAATGAATTGAAAGTCAACACTTTTGAACAGCAAACTAATTCTTTGCATAAGCAGATTGAGTAGTATGAGAGTACCTTGCATTTGAATGAAATTTTAAGCAAACAAAAATAGTACAAGAATTTGATAGGTGTAGGTTTTGATAGTACTGAATCATCAAAAAAAATTACTAAACCTGCAAACAGAAAACAATTTCAGGCTTACAACATAATGACACCTTTTAGGTTTGGGTTCTTTCATGGTTACTGTTTTTACTGCAACAAGTTTGGCCATAAGGTTAACACTTGCAGATTTTTGCAACATATAACTCCTATGTTTGGACACAATCAAGCCTATGGCTTTCCAAATACTATGAAGTGCATTAAGTGTAACACCTTTGGACATACTTCTTCTCAATGCAAATCAAAGGCAAACATTCATAAGGTGTGGAAACCAAAGTTTGTCCCTAGTTCTGAACAGTCTATGATAGTGCAAACTGCATTTATTTCAAGCAAGAAGTCATTGTGGGTGTTGGACAGTGGCTGTTCACACCATATGATAGGAGACAGAATAAATTTCTTCATTTTGAAAACTTTGATGGAGGTTTTGTAAGATTTGGGGATAATTCAGGAGCCTTTGTCAGAGGTAAGGGTACATTGTTATTGAATGATGATACTCCAATACATGATGTGTTTTTTGTTGAAGGATTGAAACACAACCTGCTAAGTGTTAGTCAGATTTGTGATAGTGGTTATAATGTGTCCTTTACTTCTCAAGGTTGTGCTATCAAAACTAAGTCTGGTAAAATTGTATCTGCTGGTTTGAGAACAATTGGCAATGTTTACAACCTACTTGACTCCACAAATTTTGAAATTGATGAAGGCATGTGTCTTATGGGTCAAGTAGAGGAAAAATGGCTGTGGCACAAGCGCTTGGGACATGTGAACTTTGATAATTTGGTTCGAATCAGCAAGAATCAGAATGTTAGAGGCTTACCCATTTTGAGTAAACCAACAAACTCTATGTGCATTTGAAGAGTGTTTGAAAGGTAAACAGATAAAAGTATCTTTTAAATCTAAAGAACACTCTTCTACTAGACCTTTACAACTTGTTCACATAGACTTATGTGGTCCAACTAGGACACAATCCATCAGTGGAGAAAAATACTTCATGCTTTTTGTGGATGATTATACAAGAATGGTATGGGTCACTTTTCTCAAACACAAATCTGAAGCATTTGACAAATTTAATTTTTTTAGAAAAATAGTTGAACGTGAAACTGATTTAAAGCTCAAATGTTTAAGATCTGACAAGGGTGGTGATATTACATCACAAGAGTTTATTGATTATTGTGAGAAACATGGAATTAAAAGACAATATGCTATTGCCCGGACACCTCAACAAAATGGGGTCGTTGAGAGGAAAAACAAAACAGTCAAAGAAATGGCTCGCACAATGCTTAACGAGGCAAATCTACGAGATAGATATTGGAAAGAAGTTGTTCACATAGCTGTTTATATTCTGAATCGTGTGCAAATCAAGGTAAAATCTACTTTTACTCCTTATGAACTCTGGTATGGTAAAGCTGCTTCAATTAAGTATTTCAAGATTTTTGGTTGCAAATGTTATATAAAAAGAGATGAAGAGAATCTAGGAAGCTTTGATGCTAAGACCGATGAGGGTATCTTTGTTGGATACTCTAGTCATAGCAAAGCTTATAGGTGTTTCAATAATAGATTGAACAAAATTGTTGAAACTATTAATGTAAGATTTGATGAGCAATTCCTTCTAAGTGATGGTATGTAGGATGTTGAAGAGGATATTCCAATAAGACTGGAACAAGTTCCTAAATCTGCTAAACCAGAAATTACAAATGAAAAGAGTCCTCCACCAAGTCCTAAAGGAGAAATTCCCCTACATACACCCTCTAGAATCATTACTAAAAGACTTCCTCAAAGTCAAGTTATTGGTGAATTGGATGCAAGAATCTTGACTAGGAGAAGAGCAAAAACTGGTGAACAAGCTCAAATGGCTGAGCATTACTGTTTGGTAACTGATTTTGAACCTAAATCTATTTCTAAAGCTCTTGTTGATTATTGTTGGCTGAATGCAATGAAAGATGAAATCAGTCAAATAGAAAAGAATAAAACTTGGGAACTAGTGCCTAGACCAGATGATAAAAATGTTATAGGGGGTAAATGGATTTTCATAAATAAATTTGATGAATCTAGTAAAGTAGTTAGGAATAAAGCACACTTTGTTTGTAAAGGCTATGCATAGCAAGAAGGTATAGATTTTGGTCAAACATTTGCACCCGTTGCTAGGCTAGAGTCAATACGAATATTTTTGGCATACTCCTATTATAATTCTTTTAAAATTTATCAAATGGATGTCAAAACAACATTCTTAAATGGTTATCTTGATGAAGAGGTATATATGGAATAGCCAGAAGGGTTTGTCTTTATAGATGAACCTGATTATGTATATAGGTTGAAAAACGCTCTATATGGCCTTAAACAAGCTCCAAGAGCTTGGTACTCTAGGTTAGATGCCCACCTTACAGCAAATAGATTTACTAGAGGTGGAGTTGACAGTAACTTATATGTCGAAGTTGAAGGTAATGATATTTTACTTGTTGAGGTATATGTGGATGATATCATTTTTGGCTGCAATAATGATTCCTTGTCCAAAAAGTTTTCAAAACTCATGGAATCTGAATTTGAAATGTCCATGTTGGGTGAATTAACCTTCTTTCTTGGTCTTCAAGTAATGTAACTTGCACAAGGAATTTTTCTATCACAAACCAAATATGCAAAAGAAATGCTAAAGAAGTTCAATATGACAGATTGCAAACCTGTTAGTACTCCAATGGAGACTAGCTGTAAATTGACCAAGTCAGATGACTCACCTAAGGTCAATCAATCTGAGTATAGATCAATGATAGGCAACCTGCTTTATTTAACTGCATCTAGGCCTGATTTAATGCATGCAGTCTGTTTGGTTTCATGATTTCAGTCTGCCCCTAAACAATCTCATTTGACAGCTGTGAAAAGAATTTTCAAGTACATTCAAGGTACTTTAGATTATGGTTTATGGTATCCATGAAATAATGATTTCACTCTTGTTGGTTTTACGAATGCTGATTGGGTTGGATGTATAGATGATAGAAGAAGCACCAGTGGTGCGCTTTCTTTCTAGGAGATCGTCTTGTTGCCTGGCACATCAAAAAGAAAGAATGTGTCACTTTATCAACTGTCGAATTTGAATATATTGCAACAACTGCTTGCTGTACCTAGTTAGTCTGGATGTCTCATCAACTTGCTGACATGGGTGTTACAGTTGATAAGCCCATCTCTATTTTCTATGATAATACCAGTCCCATCAGTCTTTCCAAGAATCCTATAATGCACTCTCGTACTAAACATGTTGCTATTAAATTATTGTTTCTATGAGAATGAGTGTTGGCTAATGAATTTCAAGTTTTGTATGTACCTTTCCAGGCACAAGTGGCTGACATTTTCACAAAAGCTCTGTCTAAGGAAGCTTTTGAACGGTTGAGGGACAGGTTGGGAGTACTTTCTCAATTTGCTCTTGTCTCCAACTAATGCATGAATTGAGGGGGAGCTTTTCTCTCCACCAGTAGCAATCTGCTACTTTGCCCTTTGTCCTTGTGACAAAAAAGGCGGAGATAGGTTGGCATCATTGACAGGTTATATAATTGATAAATTGATCATCCTTGACAGATTGGTTATAGGTTCTTATCATTGGTTCACATTCATATTTCATTTGGTTCTAATTGGTCATCATTGATAGATTAGTTACAGTCATATTTCAGTTGGTTCTGATTGGTCATCATTAACAGATTGGTTACAGATTGGTAATTCATTGATTGATGATAGTGGCAGTGGCATTTAACAATTTACATTTACATCATTATATTTGTTCTTATGGACAGTTAATAGGTTCATTTGATGGTTCTTTTGATCATTATTATCATTGACAGTGACTTCTTATTTGGCATTTTCTGCACATTATCTGTGGCATATTCTGACATTTGTGATAGTGACAGGTTCATTATATCTGAGTATTATTGTTAGGTTCATTGTTACATTTGTTCATTGTTCACTACAGATACAGTTTTACATATGTGCATTGATAGATTCATTATGTGATAGATATTGACAGATTTTTCATGGTCAGAAATTTGCTTTGGTTTTGGTGCATCTCACATTTTTGGTCTCTATTAGCTAATAGGCATGTATAGGTCAATGATGGCATGATTTTTGCCATCAAGGACAAAAGGGGAGTTTGTTACCCGTAGTTGTCCTTGGTGACAAAAAGGGTGTCATTTAATTGGCCTTGTTATTGACAATTTGTAATACATTTGCAAATTTTTTTTGGTTAAGTAATTGCCGGCAATGTGGGTCCTATTCATGCGATGACGTGTAGATGAGTGAGCATTTTTGAAATGAATTTGGTTGATATTTTTTTGGAGATGCAGATTTCAAATAGTTTAAAAAAAAAACAAAAAGTATTTTGTTTGATGTAAGTTAAAACTCTTTTCAAAAGCTTTTCTCCGGTTGAGTTTTGCGAACCCTAGCCCATGCTTGCCGCCATGAACATTTCTCAGGCCATTACAGAGGGATTTTTTGGTCTATATTTTTTATGGGTCTCATATATATTTAGTTACAGGAAATGCCGATTCAAATGATGCTTTGTATGGATGATATTGTTGGGATTTTGTGTAGATCTTTCGAGTCAATTTGCCTAGGTGCATATCTTCGAGAAACAGGTAACATCTTTCTTATTATTGCAGTTTCTTCATGAAATCTGGAAGGGTAAATGGTAAATGGGAAGAGAAAAACATTTTTTTTTAAGAAACAGAAATACAAAAGTTTTTTATAAGAACGGTTTCCAGTTTATTTTTGGTTTGTCATAATTTGAGAAATGAAAAACAATAATGTTTTTCCTAAGTTTCAATATTCTTCGGAAGCCAAACAAAAAGACATTGCAAGAAGTTTTCTATTTTGGAAAAAGAAAAATGAGACAGTTGTATCTCAAACAGTTATTTTGTATGTTCAACATGTTACATTTTAGTCTTTAGTAAAAACCCTAGTTAGGGTTTCCTAACCTTATACGAGGGTTATGGTTGAAGACATTCATGACAAACATTTTTCTGTTATATATAGTTATACCTGAGATAGAATTTTTGGGAAACAAATTTCATTGAAAATACAGAGCATATAATCACAGTAACAGAGTTTTTGTTTTGTGCATCACTGTTATAACAAGCACATAGAATCTGGTTGAAAATAGAGCATTGATATTTTTATAGAGATTGAGATTACTCTCTCTGGTTGAGATTGAGATTGTACTCTCTAGTTGTTATACAAAGATTTGAAAAGACTTATTGATAATTTTTTGTAGCTGGAATAATTGCACGATATTTTTATATCAAACTCGTTCCATTCATTGATAATTTTGTGATTGCAAACTATAGTACAATTATAAGGTTACTAGTGGCTGTAACTTGAGATGGTTTTCTGAAATTGTATGAAACATAGGGGGTTGGTGCTCCTTCAAGTTTGAGACTTCAAAAATAGTGTACTGAGTTGGTGCTCTTCAAGATAATAAAAAGAAATTTTACCGAGTGGTTTTTCTACCCCAAAAGGGTTTTCCACTCATGAAAATATTTGTGTCATGTGTTAAGTGCTTTACTTTGCCTCATTAGACTGCTCTGATATATTTATCTTTGTCTCATTCATGAGTTCTATTATCTGCATTTCTTTTGTCATTTTGATCCCAAGCATGTCATAGTCAAAGTGCAAAACTGTTCATTGTTATTTTCAATGCTGTAGTATATGTAATGATCAAACTTATTCTTGCAAGAGTCAGTTTCTCTTATAAGCATAAAAAGTTAAATTAATTTCTTTGTATTGAATGGTCATAAATACATGCTTTAATAAGATTCAATCCTTCTCTAAGTTCAAGTGTGAACAGTTTTTGTTTTTGTGCAAGATGAGTCAAAATTTCTATTGCCTCTGATTCACCCCCCCCTCTGAGTCAATCCACTTCCAACAATTTGTAGGGTGTCTCTGGGAATGCCCTCGAGAAAGAATGCTAACTAAACAACTCAAGAGCTTCATCCTCCCGTAGCCCACTCATTTGAAGAACTGAATCAACCCTAGCATGATTGAGTATATGTATGTCTCAGGATGTAATGATGATTCTGTTACCACACCCAAACCAATCCCCATTTACCGCATCCAAGTGGCTCTCATCATTCACATCGTCCAATATGGCAAGGGCATGAACTCTTTGCAATCTTTTACTCAAAAGAGCTTTTCTCTCAGCAACATTTGAAACTTCTCCATTGTAATTTATCAATCTTCTCAGAATTGCCCGTTGCAAGTCCACAAGGTTGGTATTTTTCTGGGTAAAGCAATAAGCATCAAACATAGGATAATTGTATCATAAATTATATTATAAACAGCCTTTGCCAAGGTGGTTTTCCCAACGCTGCTTATACCATTGATTCCCAGTCACTATGCTTTACCACGCACTCAGATCTAATCTATTGGGTAGGTCATGCATATCCGCTTTGACTCCGACAAGATCGGAAGAGACATCCAGTGGGGTAATCTTTAAGATATTCAACACGTCTTTCACAACTCTTTTTAACTAGTTTTCCATCGTGCCTGCAAATCACCTTCCATATTTTACACATCGCGATGCAAATTTAAAGCTGTAAATAATTTAGCAAAACACTTATTATGACTATAGAAAGAAAGAATTCAACAGGTAATCAGCTCTCTTCATGTTGATTTGCATCTGAAGGTAACAAAGATATAATGGGAAAGCTATTGAAGAGAGGAGCAAGTCCACTAGACATGGATGAGGAGGGTAAAATAGCTTTGCATCATGCTCTAATGTGTCAAGATCATTCTTGGACTGATGAAATAAGAAGGGGAAGACAACTGTCCATGTCGAGGCCTTGAACGGAAATCTTTTTGACATAAAAGATAAGAGATGCTCGAGGCCCTCTTCACGATGCAACTCAACGAAAGTTAGATGATCCAAATACTATTTGGGACACTAGATATTTCTAATGGACGTTCTCCTCCGGGAATTAGAAGATCAATAAATAGAGCTGATCAATTGAGTGGAGATATGGAACAAAGTCGTTCATCAAAGGTATGAAGTAGGAATATCAAGCTAATTTTGAAAGATTTAGTAAACAAACGGTTTATCTCCTAAACAAATGGCTAGTATAATAAGTGGACCTCTAAAAGAATCTCTCCTTTGGTTTATCCTGTGGATTGATTGAAGAAAAGTATGCAAATTACTTACCCGTATTCTTCTGCTCTTGTCGAACTAGAACGAGAAGAGATTTGATGAAGAACATTCTTCCACTCCTCGATTGTTTTCTCATCCTATCGATCTAAATGGGCCACCCTTAAACCACACACACTAAGCTTTGACCGCTTAGTGTGTCATGCCGGTGGGTCCCATCACTTCCGTTCTCTGGCCTTTTTCATTTCCATTTACCGTTTCACCATTTCAAATATTCCGTTTTCATAATTGCCGACACCGTTGCCATTGTGGTTCCCGTTCCCCTTTCCACTATTTTGAAGGAATGCAGGAATCTAAATTGCTCATCCAAAGGAATCTAAACTCTCTGGCGTCTTGTGTAAACACCCAAACAAACAATGCAAATCTGTCATGTCGTTAGCTATCCAGAATTTTTTGGGCCAATTTTGTGGGTCAATGCAGGCGACACAGGTACGATGGAAGGGGTCTGGGCATTTGCAGTTGACTTTATGCCCAAGAACCCTAGCAATAACTTTTGGTCATATAATTATAAATACAAAATAAATTTGTCATAGTATAATAGTATAGTGGGAAGAAATTTTGTTAGATGTTGTAGTTTCATGTTTCAACAGCCTTGGTAGACATGTATGCAAAACATGGATGAAGACAATGCACTTGGATGGCTACCCATTTGGACTATTTCAAAAATGAGCCTTCAAGAGATGTGGTCTCATGGACTGCAATTATTGCAGTATATGCAAACAATTGATTCGTTGAAAATACTTTGAAAATTTTTCAAGCAAGTGCAATTCTAATCTAAACCAAAATTCTTTAACCTTTTCCATTATCTTTCCCCCATCGCAAAATGGGAGCTTTGGAATAGGGCATGGACATCAATCAAAGAATAATGAAATGAAGCTTTTTTGTCATATGTTACAAATGAAAATTCTCAGGTAGACACTATGTAAAATGGGGAAGAATAGATAAGGTATGCAAAATATTTTACATCATGCCCGAGATTCCATGATTGCAAAAAATGGATTTATTTAAAAGGTTGTTGAAACAAGCAAATGCAATTGGCAAGTGTAAATTCACATTTCACAACATTTGTTACTTTTGAAATAGAGCATGGACATCCATTAGAGCATAGTGAAAAGGAGATTTAGAGAATGCATGCAAACAATTTGATAGAATGCCTCAAAGAGATGTCATTTGATTGAATTTCGTGGTTGTAGGATATCCAAAAAAAAATGGATTTATTAAAAATTTCAAAATTTTGAGGAAATGCCATTGGCATATGTAAAACCACATTTCACAAAATATGTTAGTATCTTTCCTACCAGTGCCAAAATGGGAACTTTGGAAAAAGGTATGGATATCCAAAGGGGGATTTTTGTTACATATATGCTTCCAAAATATTAAGGACATACAATGCATGTCACTACTCATGCATGTAATATGTGAAAGCATAAACAAGGCCCGTGTGACTGCTCATGGATACAAAACGTGAAAGCATAAACAAGGCATATGTAACTGCCCAAGTAGACATGTATGCAAAATCTGAAATACAAATAGTGCATACGTAGCTGCTCATGTATGCAAAATGTGGAAGCATAGACAAGGCATGTGTTATTGCCTAATTAGACATGGAAGCATAGACAAGACAAGTAGACTATTTAATATAATGGATCTGTAATGCCCTGCCAGGAGCCTCGAAGGAAAACCCCCAACAAGGGTGAAACAATTTTATTTTTTTTAAAGTATAAACATCATAAATACACTAGAATACACACAATCGAATCCAGAAAAAATACACTAGAATACAAAATGGATTGTGGAAATCTCATAGCTTTAATCATAAATACATTTACACAACATGCACGATAGCACAAGTTGAAGACTTGCACCAAAATTCCTTAAGGGTTTCCAACGAAGAATTAACTTCACGAATAAATTCCACAAAACTATAAATCTGCATATGCATCATTAACTCAATGATCACATGAAGCCATAAGCAAATAAAGATTCATCATTGAAAGATTGAAATGATACAATATAATTCCACATCTATAAGCATTTACAAACATCATAAAGGAAATTGATAAAAACATCCCAACATAGGGTTCCATTTCTCTTCCAATACATAGCTTCTCAATATACATATAAGAATACATCTCAACCAAATACAAAGTTACATAAGATCAATATTACAATGACCACATAGGTCTCCAAATAGAAATAGTCTCCAACATGGGATGAAGCGTGAGCCATGAACCACAAGAATACTTGTGAAGACAATCCTCGCATGAAGGTACAAATCTGAACATCCGATGGGAAGTGGCACTACCACCCGACCATGTAATTCCCAAAATGGAATCACCCCACCGTGCTAGGAGATAGTTGCGGACCCTCAATCAAGTATAAACATGACATGGTCGACAAAAAAATATGACTCCATGACAGCACAATATGACTCCACAAACTCCAGGTGACTCAACATCACAAATACACAAGTGAACCAAATGAGAGAGTGTCATTGCATAGCTTAAGATGGATACCATGGTACAACCTCCATAGGTCCTGACTCACTATCCTGGTAACCTCTCCCAAACCTCCAGTTCCAACTAAGTCTCATGTGGACCCTCCCAACCTTTCGAGAAGAGAAGGTGGTCGGTTTGCCATTTTAGGCCTTCTTGCAACATTATGAGCCTTGTACTAGCACTCACCTATGCATGAGGTACAATTATCTTTATTAATGTTATAATACTACCCACCTAATCAATTCATTAGATTACTAGTTATTATTTGACTTTCGCTAGGTCATAATGCCTACCACTTTGGGTGCAACCTCCAAGTGAAAGCCACTCTCTCAAAGGACACTAAACAGACATGGTCACTCCCTGAGGACCCTATGGCGAAGAAGACAACCATAACACCACTATCAAAAACAAGTAGTCAAACAAGGACATATTGACTCTCGACTAACCATAAGGCAAAGACACTACATGGTTAAGACAACGATGCCAACATATATCTCTTGGTCAAAGGTACCAAATACACCACCACAAGACGACTGAACCACAGACCAAAATAACACATAATACACTCGCAACATCATAGATTGAAAAATGAAATAAAACACTCTTTCCAGCAATCACATTATTCAATTTCCAAATCAATATTACATTCGAAATGAAATCCATATTAAACATTCAACCGAATAAAAATATGAATTCCAACTAGGCATTTTGATTCATATTTCTAGAATATACCCCAAATTAACCAATTTGAATTCTTAATTCATGCCTTGATTCTCATTGATAAATTTATTAACCACATAATAAAAATCACATTAAAATCACCTTTTATTTTAATCAACACAAAATCCATTCTAAAAATATTTTTCATTTATTAAAAAAAATTAACTTAACTTATAGCACAACCGATGAATTACCTGGTAACACAGGGGTTAAACCTACCTGCAATAATGCCACTTTCGGGGGCCGCATGTACTACCTACTGGTAGTACTGCTACCGACTGGTAGTAGGCACTACCTGCCAGTAGTACTGCTACCGACCGGTAGCAGGCACTACCATCTGGTAGCACTACTACCAACTGGTAGCGGTGACTACCGTCCGGTAGCGCTGCTACCATCAATAGAAGTAGCTATCGACTGGTAGTGCTGCTACCACGTAGCAGTACTGCCGACCAGGAGTACTGCTACCGCATAGCAATACTGCTGACCAGTAGTACTGCTACCGCGCAGGTAGCAAAGACTACCGTCTCGCATGGTGGGACTAGCCCGCCACGCAGTGGGGAAGGGTAAGGAAATAAAATAATAAAATACATGCCTCCCAAGGCATTAAAACCCATACACCCAATTGTTTAAGCATGAAAATAATTCTTTTCTAGAATATTTCACAACAGAACATACAAAATGCTAAATCCAATTTTCTTAAATGGATATTTACCAACAAGGTAAAAGATGAAATTTTGTCCCACAAAATCCCCAAATCTATGCAACATGAAACTAGAAAGAACACAACAAGCTAAATCTAGTTCATTCTTTCCAAATAGAAGAGGTAAAACAAGAAATTGATTTTCAAGATCAAATACACAACATAAAGAGAAATGAACCATTTCCATCCTAAAAAAAACCATGTGATATAGATTTCACAAAACCAAGAATAATAAACACTATTTCTTCCATAAACATCTAGAGGAAGATTGCATAAATCTCCACACATAGAAAACAAACTGAAAATTTCAAATAACAAATTCAAACCAAGAACAAAACCTCCAACCTTGAAGCAACAGCAAGCAAAGGGATGAATAATTTCCAGTCTTGCAGACCAGGTCAAATTTCCAGTTCCTCTTAGGAAGTTTTCCAGAATTTCTGTCCAAAATTCCTCTCTTCCTTCTTTCCGTGAATTTTAGGAATAGCATGAAAATTCCCATCTAACCTAAACTTTCTAAGTTAAAAAGTTATTCCAACCAATCAGATTTAAATATTTAAAAAGTAAAAACAATAAGATTTACTCCTCTTTCCAAAAATAATTATTTTCCAACAATTAAAATAAAAAAGCAAAAGTCCATGGAAAAGAAAAAAGGAAAGCTTTTATAAATTTCTATATCAAAAAATACTTTCTTCCAACATAAGCATTTTTCATTTAAATGGATAGGCAATTATTTATTTCATCCCACAAAACATATTATGTAACTTAACACAATAAATTAAGCCATTTACCATTTAATCTAGCAATCATCAATTTAAATAAATTAATAATCATAGAGCATAATAGTTAAATAATTATGCCAACATAAGATAGCATCATCCATTTAAATTAATTAACCATTTAAATAAACAAAAATGCACAAAACCAAGAATGATCAAATGACGACTCTCAAATGACCAAACCAAGGCACCATGACACGCATAACAGCTAGACAGGGAAACCAACCAACTAACAACATTCTCACAAGTGTAACTGCGGTCAAGCTAGGGTACAACAACTATCTCCTCCACTCCCTTTAGATATATAAGGCATGCTCAGACCTGCGAAACTAGGTGGAGTCAATACCCCATACCTACCCAGTACTAGTGCCTGCAATGTCTTGCACCAAAGAACCACATGTGCATATAGAACAATATATATACAGACATGACATACACAGTGATGAAGGAGAATCGTGACATTCCCTATCTCACCAAAGTGAGTGAAGGAAAATCATCCCTTCGCATCCCAATACACTTGCAAACACGCAACATATAAATAACGCATCACAATATAAGGGAAAAGTGTCAGTCCACGATAATGATTAATAAAATAACATTAAACATAAGCACTGAGATACTGCATAAAAGCATACACCATACATCCAGATAATGCATGAAATAACATCGCATAACATCCAAATCAATATAAAAAAATGTTCCACAGAACAATCATTGAAGTAACTCAAAACATACAAAAGAGGCTGATCAAGAAGGGCTACTATAGGATCAGAGAGGCCATCTCTTGGAGTCAAAGTAAATTGGCAGGTGTAAATCCAAATTCCATAACCTTTTCCAGCATCCTCCCTCTCTTAGAGTCAAAGTAAATTGGTAGGTGTGAAGCCAAATTCCATATCCTTTTCCAGCATCCTCACTGCTTGTGCCAAAAGGGAAGCTTTGGAACAGGGCATGGACATCCTTCAAAGATTCCAGGAAATGAAAAAAAAAAAATTATGAAAAAGGTTGTCTGAAACTTTACAGCAGAAATTGGATTTATGTTTAAAAAGCATAAAGTAGATTGATTTTTTTGAATTGCCTTAGTACTGATATCTATCAGTATTTTATACATAATTTTTTTTAACTGTAAGTATACTAGTTTTTATTGCTTATGTTGCACAGTGCACTATGATCTCTACCTCTACATTGTGTTGGGGATCTATTTACATGTTTTTAGATTTATAGTACCATGTTGCAATTACTTTCAAATGGATTAACATGAATTATGGATTACTTTCATAAAATTATAATGATTTGACTTAAATCAACAAACCATAAAACCTTGCTGAAAAGTAATTGGATCATTCATAGACCCATTCATAAACCTTACTGGAAAGTAAAAAATTTGGAGTTGAAAACCAAATGAAATAATTAAAATGGAATTAAAAAATTAGCACATTATAATTACTTTTTAAAACCTATGAAAATATTTGCCATCCCTGAAACTATATCCATGCCTACTTGCTCCATATCCCAAAAAGACAACATCTGCAATGAAAAGAATAGTCTTCTGCAATGAAAAGACAATGAAAAGATCAAAGATAGAGATAACAACGATAAAAGTAGTGGATAACAATGTGATAGGTGAAGGTACATTATTCTTTCAATAAATGATAGAGGATATATGGGCATGAACAATGGAATGTAGTCTAAGGAGGCCACACATAAGATGAATTGTCAAGAAGGTATCATACCTATGGCATCAACAACTTTGTGTTTTATGATTGATGGATGCATACTATATATGGTGAAAATGGATAAAAACAATATTGAAAGGTTAAATGAATTCAACCACAAAACCCTGGCCTAACAACAACAAAGATCCAGCATAACATATGAAGATTACCTAAGACAATGCAAATCAAATAAAATCACAAAGATTATACCATCACATGTCCAATAGGGTTTGGATCTCCATTCTTCCTATCTCCATTGATCTTGCTTGATATATTTGCTCCCAGATTTTATGTGCACAAGAGCTCAACAAAGAACATAATGTGGTTGCAAGTAGGATCACCTATGTTCAAAAGCGTAGTGTAGTCAAGTAGTCAATGGGGGGGTTTGATAATGAAGGCAGCATCTCTTTATATAGAAGACACTATATGAAGTGGAGGGATAAGATTGAGAGGTGTAAAAGGAGGTCAGCTATGATTAGAGGGTAGGTAAAAGAAATAATAAAATAATGAGAGGGGTAGGTAGTGTATGAATTAAGAGATGAATGACATGTGTAATGGGTAGAAAAGGTTAATGAATTAATTAAATAAATAAAGATTTATTTAATTAATAGAAGGAGTGAGATCAATTAAATAAATAAGATATTTATTTAATTTAGGAAAAGGATAATTTAAATAAATAAATGTATTTATTTAAATGAGAAATAAGGCTAGAAGAGGATAAATGAATTAATTAATTAAATAAAGATTTATTTAATTAATAGAATAATTAAGCTTAGATAATTTATTTAATTAGACTGGACAATTTTGGGTGTCTACACATACAATACATCTGAAACATGGAGATGATATTAAAATAAATTTTCATAAAATGTTTGTAATGTAAATTCTAATCATGTATTATTCTCCACAATATATATTTAGATATCAAAATTAGATTTTCATATCTACTTTTAAGACATGTATGTATACATGCAACCAACTTTACATTCAACACAACTATTTTGCAAATCATGTATGTTCACAAGGGGCTACACATACTGAGCCAAACATCTTGGAAGTTTAGACCAACATTCCAATTATGTTTTTAACATCCAAAATCACATTATAGCATTCAATGTCTTAAAAATTCTTGTAGTACACAACTAAAAAGAATTTGATGGCACTTTCCTATATTTCATCAATTATATCTTCTATGTTTGCAAGTATCTACCACAATTTCAAACTATGTGTATCAACCATGTCAAAATTATGTTCATTGGACTGAATCTGCTCCTTTTCTCACTCATCTTCCCTATCAAGATCATCAAACCAATTTTGACACTTGCAATTTCATGGCATCGGTGGAAACACATGTGTTCTATTGGAGATACTTGGCCTTCTCCTCACATTCATGCACTCAATCAAGTCTCTTTGATGATGAATAGTGTGACCAAATCCATCTTGTATAGGGTGAAATGGATGTGCACTTGGATGGTCTAATCCAAGCTGGGATGAGATGTGTCTACTCTTGGCCTTGTTTCACAAATCCTCTAAATGCTTATCGATGAAGGTAAGTGCTGCCAAATCAGTTGTATGAGTCAAAATTCCCTGCAAGTTGTGGAGCTTGTGTGTTATCTATAACTTCATTTATGTCAATGCATGTTCATCTCTATTGTCAATTGTCTACAAAAAAAATAAATATTTCAGAAATTATATAATCAAATTAACAAGAAATGGAATAATAAATTTTTTATAAATTCACCTGTGTATGCATAGAATTATCCTCCAAGAGTTGACAATTTTCATTGTCTATAATCCCACCAAATTCATTAATTACCTACATTGACATTGCTACACATTTCAAAAATTTAAACACATGGTTTGCAAAGAATGATATAGTAATAAAATTAAAAAATCATGTTTTTCAAGTAGGATTGTCCTTCTTTAGAATCAAGTGTATTAGCAAGACTATCAAAGTCTACGTGCAAGTTGTTAGATATATGTTGTCTTTGTCTCTCCCTAATTAAGTTCACCTTCATCAAAAGCTTGCACATGTATCCTTGCATTGCAAAGTTTCAAGAGCACATTGATAGATTAGGTGAGGAGGTATACATCTCATACCAAAAATTAGGATTGCTTTCACTTGTCACCCATGTTGTGCAATCATCAGTGTCATTGAATGTAACATGGTCATTTAGAATTTTTAAGGCTCGAACCCAAGATGTGTTTTCAATCTTCTCAATATCAAAGTTCCTATAAAAGCCATGTTTTTTTCTAACTTGCACCCACTAATAATAGAAATAAACATGTGTTGTTAGCTGATGTACCAACCAATCAACACGATGACTTGTAGCACACTCGATTGTTTTCAACAATTGTCTTTTTAGGTGTGAGTGGTAGGACTCTATGGCACCATTTGTCTCCTGCCCTGCATGCTTTAGTGTATGAAAACATCTAGCCCACATACATAATCTATTAGACCATCTTCCCTTAACATATTCAATGAATGAGGGTTGTGTATCTTTAAAGTCTTAAATAAATATATGAATTGCATTCCTTACTGAATCTTCATCCATTGAATGATGCATGATAAATACAAGTCTATCAAACATCTCTCATCTAACTGCATTCCCTTTGACCTTTGCAATCAAGTTCTTTAGCCATGCACGTCTAACATGCCAAGAGCATAGATATACATCACATTGAAACACTTCTCTGCATCATGGATATTTTTAATCAAAATTTAATTTTCTTTTAAAGGATGCATCAAAATATTTACAAAAATTACAAGGGTTGAATGACAAATGAAAGCCTTGATTGCTTTGATCTTAGCACTTGCATCATCTACCATGAATGCGTTTAGACTCCACTCAATATTCTTCATGTGAACCCATTGGAGAATAATGCACATCCAATATGCAATATCATGTGCACAAGACCTAGACATAATGACCCATGCTACAGGAACACCCATATGCTTGGAGTCAAATACAAGCATTGTATACAATTGAAACTATCATAAGGCATGGGGTATGATGTATTAGTACTATATTTTATTTTGAATATAAAAAATGTTAATTTAACTCTACTAAGGAATACACTAAATACCTTCATCGCATTTGTACTAAAGGTAGAATCGATGGCCAATTTGTTGTTGTGGCCATATTGAAGCATCCAATCAAGTTGATCTGGTGATTGAACCCCTAGTACAAATGGGAATTCCCCATCTCCATCATTAGTGGCACTATACTCCTGATATGCAAACCACTTTTCGGTGTTTTCTAAAACCCATTGTTGCACTGAAATAGCATCAATACTATGAAACATGTATCTTAATGTCTTAATTTTGTGATCAATGTTTGCAATATCATCCATGGTGAGAAATTCATCCCTAGAAGATTGACCCTCAAATATGGTCATTTTCTCATGCACCATTTGCTTATGTTTTTTATGCACTGCGTCTACCGGCATGCCAAGCAAAAGTAATGACTTCACCCATTGATGGAATTTCTCACTAATGTATGGTGCAAAGAAAAACCTCATTCCCAAAAACTCATTGTTGACTTGACCATGACAAGGTATGCCTTCCTTATCCACATGTTGAGCTTGGTGGTACCATATCAATACATGGGTTGGCTTACAAACCATGATTCGTGTGCTAAAATGACAAGTACAACCACGTTGTATATGTTTTTGACTAGGTCTACTACCTTTCCTTGATTTGGAAACTGAAGAAGGATCAAAAGGCTTTGCATCTTTTTTCCTATAGTCCTTTGGTCCATATGTGCACCAATACCTATGGAAATCATAAAGAACATTCATATTATTAAAACCTATAGTTAAAAAATTATTAGAGACATTCTTTCACTACACAATCACAAGTATAAACATTTCTAGTTAGCATATTACTCTTACATGTAATATTCCAAACAACTATTAATCCTACTTTTTGTATTAGAACAAAATGGGGTTTTCCTTGTATGGCTCTTATGAAAGCAAGTTAGGTATGAGTTGCCTGAACTTTATCCCTCGATAAAATCTTTCAATCTATTAGCCTCAATCCAACTTGAAAATAATTTTGAAACTATAAGGACATACTTCTTGCATGAAAGATCTTCATATGAAAATTTCCCACTACATGGGTGTTGGACTGCTTCATCCATGATGTGAGACCAAACAACATCCATCTAGTAGATGATTTAAAAATGTTAAATTTTGATTAGAAAATATCCACACATGGTATGACACACTTGGTAGAAATTCTAATAGATAATAAAAATGTTAGACCAATCAACATCCGTCTAATAAACCATAAAAAATTTAGAATTTGATTAGAAAGTATCCACACATCCATATAATAAAGTTAAAGAAAAGATGTAGCAAAGAAAATAGAGGCATCAAAACTTGAGAAAAAGAATCTGAAAATGAAAAGGCAAAGTTGAAAGAAAAATTATGATGCCCCACTGAGAGATAAATTGGCTCCAAGGAATAGTCTATAGTTAGTTTCAAGTAGACATATTATTTATCATTTCATATGAAGTTAATTTTCTCATTAATTCTCCAATTCAATAACTATTAAATGAGTTATTTTAGAATATGGTTGGAATTATTGATTTTGTGTGAAAACAAGTCTATCTCAATTTGGGAATATTACAACTGTGTAGTTCAACTTCTTGACATTGGATATATTTTAGCATAAAAGGGCTATAAAGGAGTCTATATTAACCAATTTTAGATATCATCCAAAGGTTAGCACTCATGGTTTCCTCTTGGAACAATATATTTATAGGTTATTGTCACCATTGAGTAGAGATATTGGAGATGCATCAAATAGCTTAGGTTGTATGAATTCTTGTGCATGGTTGTGAAGCTTCAATGGTTGTATTGAGACCTTACTAAATTGTAAATTCACTAATGGATAATAGATATGAGATGATTTTTCCCCTCTTGTTGGAATTTTCCCCTATTTAAGGTTTCCCTAGGTCAAAATCATTGTAAAAGCCATTAGCATGCAATTTCTTATTGCCATATTATGTTTCAATCTTCTTTATCATAATACATTAATGTAAATTATTGTCACCATTGAGCAAAGCTATTGGAGAAGTACAAAATAGCTTATGTTGTGTGGATTCATGTACATGGTTGTGGAGCTTCAAATTTGTATTGAGAGCTCATTACATTGTAAATTGACTGCTCGAGAGTGGACATGAGTTGCATTTTCCCCTATTTAAGATTTCCCTAGGTAAAAAACAATGTTAGTCATTTATATGCAGTTTCTTGTTGTCATTTTCTGTTTTGATGCTCTTTGTAATAATCCATGAAGGAAAATACATGTATGTTTAAGTGGAAATAAAAATTGATAACACTAAAATGCACTGTCTAAGGCCTGTGTGTAAGAAGCCAAACATAAAGAATCCATTGCTAACGAGTGAAGTATCTCACTCAATTTACAGATCACCACAAAGGAAAAAACCATTAACTTCTTTGCCCTCATTAACTATAGGTTTAAAACACAGGGGAATAGAGAAAGCATGAAATGTGTAGAAAGTAGAAAAGAAAGTGGGGGTTAAAATGTTATAGGTAACACTCTGGATAGAGACATCAAATATAAGGTGACAAATGATGCAAATAAAACAAGAAGAGATAGAGTATGATGAAATATTTTGTTGCTAGAACAAGAGAAAATTAATTCTTATATCCATTTTGAGATGCAACAAGAATGTTAAGAAAGCTATATGGAATTATTTGTAATTTTGAGTGATACTTTGGATTTACATTCACCTTAAAAAAAGAGAAATGCAATGAATTTTTTTGAATAATCACATCCAGTTTTATTGATAGATATTGAAGAGGAATTATGTATGAAATTTATAAAGAGTCCATTAATAGTAAATCCTTAATTGCATTTGAATAAATAATATTAAGGGGAAATCATGTATGGCATTTGTGATAGATATTGGGAAGTGAGTTCTTATATGTTTAGTTTCCAAGAGATAATGGTAGATAAAGGACTTTAGCCAAGTAGAAAATGAGTGAAACTAGGAAAAGAAGCCATGAAGAAAAGAGAAAGAGATTCAATACTAGAGAATATATAAGGAGAAAGGATAATCACTAACCATACAAAATAAATTAGGAAGACCTTTACCTCCTCCAAATATGGTTGCACATAAAAGTAAGGTCCTTATTTTTGATAAATTCACCAAGGATGCTAGTGAACACATCTTTACCTTGTAGTATCATTTTAGTGAGGTTTATTTTTAAGGATGAGTAAACCAAATTATATAATATCGTGGAGAGCCTAAATGATGAGGCACTAGGATGGTACATTAAAGAATTCCCTAACCATGACAAAAAATGGAAAGAACTGAGTGACTTTTTTTCAAAATTTTGCACTCACCTAATATATGAACAAAAAACATAAATAAAATATCGAAGAGGGAAAAAACTAAGGCCAAATGTGTAAAATATTATAAATTATAATTTAGAAGTGTGGTAAAAAAGAGAAGAAAAAATGACATTAAATAAATGCAATGAGTGTTTTATGTTAGGGTCAACCTATCGCATCATAGATAAAACATGGGGTTTAGCTATAAGAGAATTCAATTTTTATTTGGCACATACTAGTGGGAACTTCAATTGAGAGAAATTATAATACCACTTAACAATATACACTATAATTTGGAACTACAAAATTAAGATATATAACCCTCTATGAGTTACCATGATAACTAGATTGGGGAGGAGGTAGTAGGGGAGGCTACCATAATAATAATAGAGATATTAACGAAAGAGGAAGGACATAAAGGCCAAAATATTATAACTATGGTAAGCCAAGACATTATGCTAGTAAGTGTTGAAGAAAAAAGGGAGGAAAATCCAAATGTAATTTTTGTGGTGATAAATAACATGATATTTATAGTTGTCCCAAATTTAATAGCTATATAGGAATGCGATGGCACCATGTTTAGAAAGTGAATAATTGTCTAGTCCACTTGTAACTCATGATGACAATTAGTAATGAATACTTAAATTAGAGAAGACAATGCTACACAATGTAAGAAATCAATCGTAGAAAACAAATGTAGAAAAGGAGAATCCTCATTGAAAAGAGAGAAATTATTAAATAAAACAAAGAGAAAAAAAGGGAAAACTCAAGAAAAAGGCTACATAGAAACTTAAGAAAAAGAGAGAAAGAACTTAAGTAATTATTAGGGTTAGATAAATACACCCTTGATATTAGATTTGAGAATATGGTAGGAGATGTATGAAAGAAGGAATTAATGATAGCTAATAAAATCCACCATTTGCTCATTTGTGCCTTGATTACAATGTATAACATTGATGAAATTGACTTGCAAGCTTATGTTAAATTGAATCTATTCCATGAAAAGATAAGTGAAGGAATCCATAGAATGTAAAGGTAAAGAGTAGAATGATTTTACTAGTATTTCCTTAATGAATAGAGAAAAAGCTAATCTATGAATTGATCATCAAAATAATAATCAATGCACATTGATTTGTTCATAATTGAATGTATATAAATGGATCAACTATTCAATTACACACGTGTGCCAATGTTTAGCATGATGAACTATGGTTCTTGTGGATGATTTATTATAGCCAAACATATTATTTTCTAGAGCAGGTTTGCGGTTTTATCCCATGGGGTGCAAGATGATAGAAGACTAGAATGCTAGCACTATATTATTGACATTTTTTGAAGCAGATGGTAAACATAGTGTTAGGGGTATAAATTGGGAGGTTGAGGGGTAGAATATTAAATTTTCTCATTTTATGATAAGAACGTGGTAGGGATTTTGAGGTTAAGAATAGGATAAGAGAGGAAGTGGAAATTGTGGGAAGAGCTCAAAACAATCAAGATAACTTAAGGGTAAGGGTTGAGAAGGTAGCACATAATGGTAGGAGGTAAAACAACTGCATAAAGGGACATGATTATAACTTATACAAATAAAGGAATTGAGAGAGATAGTAGAAATGTGGGTTGGCTGAAAATTAGGCATGAAAATTCTAGTGAAGGAATATTGCGTGTTAGGGAAAAAAAAAAAAAAGGTTGGCTAGAAGAAAGGGATGAAGGTATGAAAACTAAAATATAAAGAGATATGAGCGTGGATAGTATATCATATACCTTGAAATAATTTTAACCTATCAAGATGGGTGATGATAATTTTTAAGAAGTATGCAACTGAAGAGAGATAGGATTAGGTGACATAATTATGTAGGCTACAAGTTGGAGGGGGGATCTAGATGATGGTCAATTTTGGTGAGCAACAAACTTAGCATCATCTAGTGGGAGTTCATTATCAAAGTGGTCATCTTTGTGAGATGTGTAGAATGGTACATCATGCGAGGTGGATGACAATGGAAGAAAGCTAATGAAAGATGAAAGAAGAAGGAAAATACATAGATAATTGAGAAAGGAATGGTCAAAGAAGGAAGGATAATAATCTATATATAAGAATAACAAAAATGATTTATCCTTATGTATTATAGGAAATTTTAGTACAAAAATATGGATTTTTTATTTTTCAATGAAAACAATTGACAAAGACAATATGTAGTAATTGGGATAATAATTTATATCAAGCTTCACAAAGAGGTCAAATGCCAACTTTGACTTATTTTATTGGCATTTTGTCTCCTCAATTTACGTTTTGATTTGGGTTTACTTTCAATTTTGATGTCTTTGTTTGAGTTTTGGATATTTTATTTTTGGTGTTTTTTTGTTTTTGTTTGAGTTCTAGACATTCTGTTCAATTGTGATGTTTTAGTTACTTCCTCGAGTTCATTTTAATATATATTTTTTATAAAAAAAAATCTTACAAAGAATAATAAGTCACTATAGTCATAAATACAAAATGCAGCTATGATCATAAGTGCAAAAACAAGCAATACCTATCTAGGTTGCATGAGTTACGGAAGAAGATACAAGCCATACCTTATCCATCAAATAGAAAATTACTTTGGTGTGTAGGCCTAAAAAAGGGAAATGAGAAGGTGAAACAGGAAACAAAATGAGATGGAATGACAATGGAAATGAAGGGAAAAGTGTGGAACAATGCATTTAAAGGTGAGTTGGGTGGGCCCGATGGCATGGTCAGACTAAGCGGTGAAAGCTTAGTGTGTGTCGTTTAAACCATCCAGCCATATAGGAGGTGAGTTGGGTGGGCCCATGACACGGTCACACTAAACTGTCAAAGCTTAGTGTATGCGGTTTAAGCCATCCCGTTTAGGGAAGCCATCCCTGCTTAGTACAGTGATCCAGGGCCTTTTGAAGCTCAAGGTAAAACAAATGTTTTATATTTGACCATACAAAATCTTAGATTTCAACAGCCATATTTATTAGTTTTATATGGGAGTAGCTTAAAAAGCAGGAGCCAAATACATATGATGTTTACATGAAGATCAGAATCCTTATGTCGGCATTCACTGACAATAGAGAAGAAGAGCAGCAGTACAAATGCAAATAACAGCACACGAATGCGGATTTTGAGATAAATAAAACAACAGAAACAAGGGATAAGGATTAATTCTCAGACGAGATAAATAAAAAGAGTCTCTATGTAGGAAGACACAGAGGTAGAGTGTTTAGGCTATTACAGAGGTAGGGGAACCAATCACGATAATGCAACAATGGCTTCAAAATGTGGTAGCACAGACAATGCAACAATGGCTAGAAATTGTGGAAGCAGAAACAGAGTAAATTATTTATGAAACTTATAAAATAGACAGTTCTCAAACATACCTTTTTCTCTTCAAACTGACAGTGAAAGACTCCAAAAAATTCAGAAGAGCAATTGAACAGCAGTAAATTTGAGTGTGTACTAAGGGTTTTAAGAATGAGCCCCAAATACTCTGGTTTTGACAAAGCGCGGGATAGAGGAGGAATTGAAAGATACGAAGATGAGCAATTAAGATCATCCGAGTGGATAGATGTAAAAAGAATGGAACAGAAATATGGATGGAACGGAAAACGAAATAGGATGGAATGACGACCGAAACGAAGGAGGAGTGAAAAAGGCGTTTAAAGGTGAGGTGGGTGGGCCCCATGGCACGGCCACACTAAGCGGTCAAAGCTTTGTGTGTGCCGTTTAAGCCATCCCATCGAAATTGCTGTAATGTTTTTGGAATGCCTCGGCAAAACGACCTCTGTTTCTCTGAGGGTGGCGAACATCAGAGGGCTGCACTCCATAAAATAGAGGAATGATGAATCCATTCGATCTACACATCTGGGCCGCTTCCTTTAGACACCAAGTTGATTCTACATAGTTTTTGGAAACTATGGGGAGCAGAATGTCACGTGTTTCGATGGCTGATTGCAAACTGGAATCAATGTCTTTTCCCTTCTACAGTTCTTCGTTGTCGAGGAAAACCCTAAGTCCTGCTCCAAGAGAGCTTCATTAAAATGGTCAACAAAATTTGTTCTCGCATCTTTTCCGCGAAAGATGAGAAATACATGAAAGTTGTTATTGACATTGAAGAGGATTTTGGTGGTGGGAGGTTCATACTGATCAGAAATCTCCATCACTTGTTCTGCACAAGTTTGAAGAGATTGATATGATCGTTTGTTCTCCACAAAACAGGAAGTATGGATATTTGAAAAAGAATATGGCCGGGTAGGGAGGTGGATACTGAAAGTTTCTTGTGAAGTTTTTGAGAATTTCTTTTAAACTAAATGGAGAGGACCAACCAAGATTGAACAGTTCAATATCGGTGAGATTGACATGGAAATAAAATAAAAAATAATTATAGTTGACGTAAATTCCCCAACAATTAACATCCTTCTTGGCACGACAACTCCCAAGCGAGGAATTCATCCCTCTTTTACGTTTTGATGGATGTTCATATCTGCACCTTCCGCAACCAAACTTATGTATGTAGGAATTAATTATTACAAGCGGCCAATATCTATGAATTAATAAACTTATGGATATTCATATCTGCTTCTTGTAGATGGTTGATGGAAACAAGCGCAGGAAAATATAAAAAAATTCAGACTTTATATTAAACACCATAAACTATTACATTGACTGATTCCTTGCAGCTGTGCAGAGATGGACTCTGCTGCGAGAGTAAGTAGCAATTCTATTACATTTCATTTATAATTTTGGTGAGGCAGGTAACATTGATGCTTTGGTCAACATAGTAGTTGTGAGAATAAGATAATATTAAATATTAGAAACAACCAGAGTGTCCAGAGATACATCTAGAAAGTAGTGGGAAGCTTTTGTTTCAAATGTAGAGTTTGACAATTCACTTCAGCTTAATGGGAGAAATTAATGCTACCAACACTCACCCTTAATTTCTATCACGAATTCTGATTGCATTCTTAGTCTCATTCACCGATGCTACGACATCTAAAATCTTTCGGATCTAGAGATCAAACATAGGAAATCCCATGCTGCTCTTGGGATGCTCTTACCACGAGCTATAACTGTGGTGAGGCAGGTAACATTCATATCTTGGTCTACATGATAGTTTTGAGGATAAGACAATATTAAATATTAGAAATAGCTAGAGTGTTTGGAGATACATCCAGAAAGTAGTGGGAAGCTTCAATTTTGAATGTAGAGTTTAACAATTGGCTTATGCCTAATGGGATAAATTAATGCTACCAACAATAGTAGTCTTCTTCAATGATGTTTCAAGTGACACGACTGCCTCTGATATAGCATGCATGCTTGTAGTAGAATTTTTTTTGGTCTACTCCCAAATGCCTCGTCCATCAAAGACCTCTTTAGACAAGTGAAAAAGAGTTTTAAGAACACAAATATATTGGTGAATAAAAGATACAACGCAAATATTCCAGGAAGAAAAATAGTGCCTACTGAAACAAGCAAGCTACTTTCTTGCACTCCCACACAAGGACCTAACAATAAACTTCATCTTAATATCTTCAATTTCAATTAAAAAATATTCCATTAGATCAACAAAATCTTTCACATGAGGATCTCGTTGAGAATCATCATGTTCCTTAAACTTGGAAACTTGGATATAGATTTATTTTGACACGGGATATGTTTTATTTTTTTAAAAAGAGAAGCTTATTTTTCTGAAAGCACTAACAACAAGGGGACATTGTGAGATTTAACCTTTTGAATCTTTATGGAGAAAAACTAGTATTAATATTGTGACATACAAAGCTATAGAATATAAATATAGATTTTAATGTTTGCAAGTTTATGCTTTGATGCTTCAATATTTTGACATTCTCTAAAGTTGAATAACAAGTGTTTGGATAATAGGATGAGGGCTTCCTATCTAAGAAATTATATAAATTATAAACTTTATGTTGTAATTGGTACCTGATAATAAAATGAAGCATATGAACAAGTGGGTCTAAGATATGTCTTTTTGTAGCAACCCTCTCCTGTCTTTTTTTTTCATAGTCTAAGATATATCTTTTGATAATGAACATGCATCTTTAAGTACTTGAGTTTCCCATAGTTTCTCTCAAAAATCTATACCTAAAGAAATATGCAAGTCATCAAAGTCTACCACTCATAATGTACAAACCTATCCAATTCATGGTAGAAATGTGCTAACATACTCTATCCGCATGTATAGATGGTTCAATTCTCCTCCATGCATCTGATAGTATGAATGTGGCCCCTAGGAAGGTATTGTTTCATCCATTAAGTGCTAACACTAAAGCTATACTAGTGATGAGTATTCTCTTGGAAAGAGGAAAGTCTCCAATCATATGTAGCAACCACTATATTAGGATATGTCCCCTTGTGTCTCTAGGTGAGGCTTGACCTATGCAATATATCTAGTCCTCAGCTATAATGGTAGGAGTTTGTGATCCCACCTGTGTTATGGTGACACCTCATGCTAGAGTTCATAGAATAAGATACACATCCTATAATATGACTATCATCTCTCCCATTAGAAGATTGAAGGTAGAGGTTTCCATGATCCATTGCTCCATCAAAGCCATCAACATCACATTGGTGTATATCAAAGTAGGCATCTAATACACCCAATCTAAGTGTACATCTTGAATTAGTATATGTGTGTCAAGAGGAAGATTCCCTGCATGACCCAAAGGTATGTATAAATATGGCCACTTGTATACTCTCACATCCCATGAAGAGCTTATGAACACAGACAATATTTCATCAATACTCTTTATCATCAAATTCTATCTTTTTCTCATCTAGTGTATGTTGTATCGCCTATGAGCCTCATGGCACATAGATGTGACCTTGACATCCAGTTGATACAATGGTGCCTATTTGGGACCATGACTCCTAGGAGGGGCCATGGCAACCAAGTGGGACCGTGGTGCCTTGTCTGGGGGGCCTATAGGTCTACCTTCAAATGCATGTATATATCAAAACTCAAATGAAAAATTTTAATGCAAAGAAAAATTGGGGTGTCCTACCTCTTAAGTTTGGCTACCCTCCTTGATTGCTCTCCTCAAGGCCTCCATCCTCATTGACTAAAGTTTTTGTCTAAGTGGTATCTTAACTCACATAGTAGCGTTGAACTCTTTTCACAAGAGACAAAAAATTATATAAGATAAGTGAATAGTGGATTTTTTATTATTTAAAGGTATATTTCTGTAGAACCCTAATTTAGCATAGTTCACTAATCCTTTCATAATTGGTGCAGGAGCACCTAGGCCCTGAAAGGCCTAATGAAATTTTTTATGTTGTTTTTTGTTTTCAAGGTTGTATTAATGATGTATAAGGTCCAAGAGACCATTTTCAATCATTATAATCCATATTGTTAGGCATTTAAGCCATTTTTGTTCAATGTAGACCTATTAGGTCCTGAGTTGGTCAACCATGGTCAAAGGGTTTGGAAAATTTCTAAAATATGGTAAAATTGTGTATAGATTATGTTTTAAAGTTATTTTTGATATATTTTAAGGGTCCTTGCAAATTTTTTTGAAGGCTGGATCAAAAGTGCAAAAGTTGCACCAAAAGTTGTCAAGTTGCATTATTGCAAAATTGCAAAAAGTTGTCAAAAGTGGGTTTATGGTTTTGGGTATAGTTTAGATCAGTTTTAACTACTCCATAAAGTATATGAGGGTATATAATAACGATTCCATCATATAAATAAGGGAGGATGTGATGTATTGAGAAGAATATCAATAAAAGTTGCAAGTTCCCCACATTTTCATAAAGTTTCCAACATGAGAGTCTTAAATTACTTTTTTTTTTTTTGTTGAAACTCATTGAATATCTCTTGAAGTTCATTGGATATTGTTGAGGGGTGAATATTCTATAATTTTTGCTTTGTCTCATTTGATTTCATTACATTTTGAGTGAGATATAAGGATTTTTCTACAAACTGTTGAAACCCTTCCTAGGGTAAGTAGTGAGAAAATAAAATGTGTTACACCTCCATTCCACTATGATCAAATGATAAATATTGGTGGAATGGGGAAATATAATCATGTATTTAATTCCTACTTGGCTGTAGGGTTCCATGCTTGGATTTGGCACGTGCTAAGGATGATAATGTGACCATCCCAATGTCATAGTCTGAGAACAATAGTGAGAGGATGGTGTATAAGAGTTTTGAATGCAAATTTGATCAAAGAGAGGTAGATAGAAGTGTTGAGGAGAGTTTGAAAATTATCCACAAGGGTTCCAAGGGGTTAGAGACCAAGAAACCACTTCAGATTCATAAATGTACATTCATGACTGTCCTAATATTGTTTGCGACTATCATAGTTTTGACAAGGTATTGTTCATCTTCATTTTGCAAGTTGAATAGGGTTTGTCATTGAGTTTGGAGTAAGAGGGAAGAGTGGGAATTTTTTTCATCTTCCCTGATAATTTTTGGGTTCCTTGGGCTAAGTATGAATCTAAAATTGATGACTACCCTAGTTTGATTTCTGTTTAAAAGAACATTTAGTCAGGAGTGAGCTAGTAGAAACCTTGTTGGTTTGGTTGGGGGGGTAAAGAGTCACAAGAGTATGTGTTTGGAATCCATTTGAGGAATGACAAGGATGTATTTATGTGTAAGTCTTGTGGGAGTTTGTAAGGTGTCAAGGTGAAAAGAAGATTGAAGTCCTAATTGAGGGTTGGTCTCAAGTAAGTGATAGACTAGGTGTTATTGATGGTGCCTGAGTATTGGAAGGTTGGATGGAAGTTGTGAAGTTATTGCTTACTTTGGAGGTGGCTTGTGAGAACCTATGTGTTTAAGTTATCCTTAGGTGAGTGTTGTTACCAAATAAAGCTGGAGTATGTGTCTTAACCTTGATATGAAGGGAGTTGAGCCCATTGTTGTGAAATATGCTTGAATAGGCATTGAGATGTTACATGTTGTTGTGAGTTGAACCCAAGCCTCTGAATCAATAACTTGAGCTAGAAAACTTCAATTTGTATATTGTTTGTTGCGTTAGAATCATGATTAAACTTTGTTTCCTACAAAATTCTCATTGAGTAATTTTTTATATATTTTAGACCTCATTAAAATCATTTTTCATCACCTAACTTTCATAATTTTTTATGGTAAATTTGATACCCTATTTCTATATCCTAATGAGCAAGTAGAAGAAGTGGACATACAACTACTCTCAAATTCTATAACTTTTAGTAAGCATTCTAGTGATTATTGTTTTTGACTAACAAATTGGTTTTGTAGATGTGGTTCTTGATGTTGTATTGCAAATATTGTTAGACTCGAGGCTTCATTTGACACCTTTGGGAATATCCTTTTTACATGAATGTTCAACACCTTCAGAACTATTTTGTCAAAACACTTTAGACAAGTCTACAATGTTCGATTCTTTTTCGCTAAAATTTTGGGAGAGTAATGTGTCAAGCTTGATACTTCTAGATATATCCTCAAAGTTGGTATATGACTGTTGTAAGTTGGCCTAAATTTAAAATTAAATTGAGAACCCTATATATGGCATCATCTCTAATTAATTTCATGATCTCTTCATAAGCTATCATTCCAAATGAACAATAAGTATTATCCTTCAAGATAATATATATGAGCTTAAGGAGCATCAAAATACAACAATTGTCTTCAATTATATTTTCATGATGGATTTTGTGATGATTTATCATGTTATTGCATCATGGAGGACTAATCCTAAGAGCATTGCATCACCAATATCATTAATCTTGAGGTAATATTGTTTTCATTCACCATATTACTTCATATTTCATTTTTCTTTAATTATAATTATTGTAAGGTTAATTCTAACCTAGGGTTTGACTAAGGCAACTTTCTATACATCTCAACACCATTTTTCTCTCCTTTTGTGTATTTGTAAGCTTAGAAATAGATTTCAATTTCAAAATAAAGGCTCAAGATCACAATAAAGATATAGATAGAGGCAAAAAGATAAATTTTAGGACAAAAGAGGAGGAATATAGAACCTAGCACTATATTCCAAGTGTTCTCACCTAGAATTTGACTAGAGGACAATTTGGGGATCCTAATTTTACTTAGAATCATGTTCTACACTTGAAGAGTTGTCTAGACTAGGGTTCCTAGCCATAGGGTCCAGTTGGTTTGAGCTTATATTTTAGTCATAGGTTCCACTTTAGATTCAATTTCTAGTTCTATACATCTTATTTCATTTCCATCTTTACATTTTTTTTCTTATGCTAATTATTGTAATTTTTGCACTATTTAGCTTAGTTCTTTGCATCTATCTTAACTAATCAATCAACGAAAAAAGAGATCAATTATTTTTATGTGCCCAGATCCCCAAAGGGTTTTAATTTGGGTGTATTGGTTGTTCTCCAATATAATTAGTAGGATTAGATTTGATTCCTTGTTTACATTTTTAGACTAGTGAACCCCTTTTCCACTACGTTACACTGACAATGACTATACATACAATGACTATACATGTGTGAGGTGGCACCCTCTACATCATTGTCTCTTCCAAATCATCTATTAGAATTGTTCAAGCATAGGTGATGAAATTTACTTGATGACTATTATAATCATCAAATGAATAAATTTTAATACTAGTGGTCTTAGTCTTTGATAATTTTTTACTCAATGAGGTCTTGGTCTATCTTAGATAGCATTTCCACCTCTACCTTGAAATTCCCTCATGTTAATATAATTCTGAATTTTATGAAGAACAAACTCATAGTATATTTTTCCTAGAAGATAGAGAAGCACTTCATGATTAATATACGGAGGTTGGTCAAACACCATCCACCACCTATCCCCAAAAATATTTTTTCTTATCATGATTGCACCAACATATTTGAAATCTCCTTGATGTCACAACAAGTGGTTATTAGTTATAATATTTGTAAAAGGAGTACATATTTGTGTTTTGAGTTTGTCTTTCTTTTTTACTCCATCATAGGATAATTTCGCTGCATAAAAATCATGACACATATGAATATTTATGACTTTTCCATTGATTTATTTGAATTATAACCATCTCAACATTCATCAACATTTCTTCTAGTGATGAAACAAGTGACAAGTAATGGAGGTTTGATGTTGAAGCATTTTATTTTAAAATCCATTTTAAATTTAAAGTTTATTATGTTCTAAATATCCTAGAAAATCCTCTTAGTTGTGTTTGAGGTTTTCCACAAGTGTTGGAGGAGAGTTGGGTATTGTAGGGATCTCTTTAGTTATTTCATATTTCAAATTTGGCTATGGATTAGGGTTATAGGATCTGCTATTAAAATTGATAAAAAATGAGCTCATAATTGTTTTTTTTTTTTTTAAATATAAACCAAATTTTGATGTAATATTACACTAAAATTAATGCTCTCCTCTTCTCTAGCATGGCATTGTAGAGATAGATATCAAATCTATAAACCATGGTCATATTTTGGAGAATATAAGGTATAAACGAAGCACTTAAAATAATGGTTGTGGGTTGTAGAGGAGGTAGTTTTTTTTTTCTATTTTTAAAGTGAGAAAACCATGTTTATGTTATGATGAGTACAAAAAGATAGCATATCTTTTACTAAAAATAACACACGAGTATATAAAATAAAACTAGAAATGCAAGTGGATTATGAAACTCAAAGACATGTTTTTTTATTATGGTTTAGAATTTCCAAGCCATAACATGAGCATATTTATTCAATATCCTAATAATGCATTTGTGTTATTTTGTTTTTGATATTTTGGCCACTTTTTTGGAGATCATCTTGGTGCACACACTCTCATGTAATAAAAATATATAGGTGAAGTAACAAAATTGAAATGCACTTACACATAATTTTTTATCAAATAATTTTCATTGCAATTTACATTAAATTTTCAATATCAATTATCTACTTCTCTTGGAGTAGTTAGGATATTATCTACTTATTTAATTAATTAGATCCTTTAATTACTTTGTTCACTTAAGATAAACTTAGGTGCTTTCTATCTTTTATTAGATTAGGCTAATAATAGATTAAGTTCAGTTAGTTGAAATAATCCTTACTTCTTTGAGAAAATTGTAGATTAAGTTTCTCTTGCTTCGTATGTTATTATGAGGATTCGGTTACTATTGAGAGGGGAGCTGAATTAGTAGTAAAACAATTATGCAATACTTCAAAAATGTATCGGTAACTACTCAAATAGTCCATTAAACTGATTTATCAACCACTCATTCAAGTGTTCACCATTATGCAAACTATGTAAAAATATCAAATGCACACATAAACAAATAAACCACCACATGAACACAAAGATTTTTTACGTGGAAACCTAAATGGGAAAACCCATGGTGGGAATTAGCACCCACAAAATATTTTCACTCTTTCAGAATGAGCCCGGTTAAAGGCCTAGCATGGTTAGGAGATTTACAATATGCCCAGTTAAAGGCCTAGCCTGGTTAGGAGCTTTACAATATGCCCGGTTAAAGGCCTAGCCTAGTTAGGAGCTTTACAATATGCCCGGTTAAGAGAAGACCCTGTTAGGAGTGCCTGGGTGAAGGGATTTTATCCTAGCCATATGAGGAGATCCACATTGTTAGGAGTAACCTTGCTAGAGGATTTTAAACTCAAGCTAATGAGCCACCCGATGAAGGGATTTACAAAATAAGATCTATTAGGATTTATGTGGTTAAGGGATTTCAAACTTCTGTAACTATTAGGGAACAATAGGGCAAATGATCTAATCACAACACTTCCTTTCTTAATAGTATAGATCCTTTTCAGCTCAACTCTGCTTCACACATGCAAACTCTTCAATATGGTTCGACACACTCTTCTTGTCAAATCACTGACACAAAATTTCTTCTCCAACTCGACCTAAATACACTTTTCAACTAGGGAAGTTACATAACCCTAACTAAATTCAAAATATAATGAATTTATATTTACAAATCATTACAACAAATTTGTAGCCAATTTTCACCTTTCAATGATCATCGCACATCACCACACATCAATTTGCTAAGAAATCAAACCCTTGTCACCTTCTACTAAACACTTCGTTCTTTCCCAATAAACTCGATCCTTGTATGTGCTCAAACACAATCTTATCATTACATACAATTTTCAAAACATCATCACTTAGTTATGAATATGGTAAGATCCACCGCCAAACCAAAAATCATTACTGGTCAAAAGATCTATTACTGGTATACATTCTTCTTCACAGAGTTTATGACAATAAATTATAACCCACTCAATATACTGAATTTTCTGATGTGGCATGGAACATAGATACATGTTCTGTTCTACTACAATCCTATAAAACCACAACATCTAACTCTTCACCAATTGTCTATATCAGTATCTTGATCATCGCACTATTCCTTCTTACCTTGTTGTAAACCAGTTCCACTATTGGTTAGGCTTTAACGGTAGGCCTAGATGACTTAGATGACTCAACAGACATGGTTGACAACAATGACAACACAAAAATAGTCATCAAACAACTTACAACTTATATCAACATCATCTAGCTAACAATCTCCATCAGCTTTACAAGTTATGGCAACAATAACTTTATTGGTCATCTTCTCATCAACATCTCTATATGCCAATAATCTCTCCATCATTATCTTCATCAGTTATGCCAACAATATGCCAATAATCTCCCCCTTTGGCATTGATGGCAACACCAAAATGATAATATCAAAAGCTCATCATGCAAAACTGTTAGAGTTCCAGTTATTACTGGTATACTTGATCTTCTCTACTCTTCGCCTTCTTTTCTTTACTTCTCCCCTATCATTGTTCTTCTCCCCCTTTTAATTTCTTCTCCCCCTTTGACAAAATTGCCAAAGGTGAAAAGTTTCAAATTGATCTTCTGTTGCTATTTTTTTCTTCATCTTAGCTGCTCCCCCTAAGGAGCAGCCCATTTCTCATCAATCCATAATGAAAGATCTTCAAATAGTCCACTGGATTGATGCTTCAACAACATCTTAGTTTTCATTTGGTATGGGTATAACCCCTATCTTTTCCTCTGAGATATTCAAAGGTAGCATTAGTTAGTGGCTTAGTGAATATATCAGTCTACTACTCTTTGCTTGACACATGATCCATCTTGACTGTCTTCTCTTGCACACTCTCTCTCTCAAAAATTGATACTTTAGTTCAATATTCTCTGTTTTGGCATGCAATACAGGGTTCTTTCAAATAATTATTGCACTTTTATTAACACAATACATGACCATCGGTTCTATCATAGTCTCCTTGAATCCTTCTAATACATGTCTCATCCATATTGCTTGAGTACAACTTATGGATGTAGCCACATACTCTGCTTTTGATGTAGACTGAGAAATACAACTTTGTTTCTTACCGGTCCAGGATACCAGTATTCCTCCTAGAAAGAATGCATCACTAGTTGTTCTCTACCAGTCATCTACATTACCTGCCTAATCAACATCTATGAACACCTTCAAAGAGAAGTTGCCTTTGTATGGATACCATAATCTATAATCAATAGTTCCTCTAAGATATCTGAAAATTCTCTTCACTACCACCATATGAGTCTCCTTAGGCCTTTTTAAAAATCTAGCCACTATACCAACTGCATGAGAAATGTCTGGTCTACTATGAACAACATAGTGTAGTTTTCCAATCATAGATCTATACTCCGATTCATTCACTAGATCGGAATCATCTTCCTTTGATAATCTGCAACCTGTAATCATAGGGGTTCCAACTAGTTTACAATCTTCCATTCCAAAGGTTTTCAATACCTCCTACACATAATTGGACTTACTGATAAAGAAACCTCCTTTCATTAGTTGGACCTACAAACCAATGAAAATTTTGATTTCTCCTATCAAAGACATTTCAAATTCCTTTTTCATTTCTTCTGCAAAAGATAAACTCATATCATTATCTCCTCTAAATATGATATCATCTGCAAATACTTCTTCAATCAATAACTTATCTCCTTTTGTCTTCAAGTAAATGTTGTTGTCCTCATTGGATCTAAAAAATCCAATCTTTATTAGGTGTGAATGGAGTCTCTCAAACCATGCCCTTAGAGATTTCTTTAATCCATATAAAGATTTATGCAGTTTGCACACCATGTCCTTGTCTTCAATCAATGCAAACCCATCTGGTTGATCCTATGTAAACTTATTCTTCTAGAATTCCATTAAAAAATGCAGACTTTACCTCCATCTGGTAAACCTTGAATCCTTTGAATTCTGCAAATGCAAGTAGCATTATTACTCCTTCAATTCTAGCAACTGGTGCAAAGGTTTCTCCATAGTCTTCACCATCTTCTTGTGCATATCCTTTGCAAACTAGTCTAGCCTTGTTCCTAACCACTTCACCATCTTCATTCAGTTTGTTTTTAAACACCCACTTTGTACTAATCACATTTTTATCAGATGGTTTGGGGATAGGTGACCAAGTTTTGTTCTTCTCTATTTGATCAAGGTCTTCATTCATAGCCTTTATCCAATCATCATCCTTGAGTGCTTGTCTCATTGTCTTCGGTTCAATTGTGGAAATCAGACAAGCACTTTCTCTGATATTTCTTCTTGCTTGTACTCCAGCATTCCTATCTCCAATTATCTGATCTGCTGAGTGATTCAACTTTACACATTTAGGTATAATTGATTCCAGTATAGAAGTCTCTTCTTTTTCTTCATCTTCATCTTCTTAATCTATTAGTTGAGTAGTATCCTCCACACTGTTCTGCTCATGATCATTTTGAACTTTCGGTTCAATAATCACTCTCTTTTGTTCCTCAACTGCATCAAACTTGCTGATATCATTAGATTTATCAGAATACTCATCAACTTTCACATTATTACTTTCCACAATCTTCTTGGTTAATTTCTTAAATCACTTGAATGCTTTTCTCTTAGCTAAATAATGAAGGAAAGTTCCTTCATCACTCCTAGGATCAAACTTTCTGGTATACTCATCTCTCTTAATGTAACACCTGCTACCAAAGACTTTGAAATAACTAACATTAGGAGTATGACCATAACGAAATTCATAGGGAATTTTGTCACTACCTTTCTTAACCAATACCCAGTTCATTATGTATACTACAGTGCTGATTGCTTCTCTCCAAAATGTTTTAGGTGCATCCCCTTGTATCAACATTGTTCTAGTTGCTTCAACTTTGGTTCGGTTCCTCCTTTCTACAATAAAATTTTGTTGTGGTGTCCTTGGTCCCGATAGTTGTCTCTTGATTCCATTCTCATCACAGTATTTCACAAATTTAGCTGATGTGAATTCTCCACCCCAGTCAAATCTTAGACACTTTATGTTCTTATTGGTTTCTTTCTCCACTAAGGCTTTGAATGCCTTAAACTTGCTGAAGGCATCGGTATTATCCTTCAAAAATGTAACCCACATCATTCTTGAATGATCATTAGTAAATATCATGAAATGTTTATCACCATAAAAATTCTAGTCCTCATAGGACTAGATAAATCAGTGTGCACCAAGTCTAAAATATTTTCAGAATAAAATGATTTCCTCTTGAAAGACAAAGTAGTCATCTTACCCAACTAACACACTTTAGAAAGCACACTGTTTGGTTTGACTAGTTGTGGGATACCTCTAACCATACTTGACTTGTTGACCTTAACCAACTTATCAAAATTTAGATGACAAAATCTTCTATGACATAATCGACTGTCCTTAAATTTTGCAACCAAATAACTGTTAACATTAGTGTTCAGATAAAATAAGTTACCTTTTGTCTATTTACTAGTAGCAATTGGTTCTCCTTTGTTTCCTAAAATCCTGCACACTCCACTCTTGAACTCAAGTTGATAACCTTTATCATTTAGCTGACCAACACTCAACAGGTTATTCTCCAATCCTTCAACCCAATACACATCATCCGCATTACTTTTTCCATTTAAAGAAATTGAACCTTTACCTTTTACCATACATGGTGAATTGTTGCCAAATCTCACTACTCCACCATCAAATTCTTCAAGTGATATGAAATTATTCTTGTCACTGGTCATGTGATGTGAGCAACCACTATCAATGACCCACTCATCACTATTGTCAATATGAGACACTAAAGCTTTCTTGTCAGAGAGATCTTCCTTAACTAATACAAAAACAATTTCCTCATTGTCTTCATCCTTAGATTCCTCATCGGTAACACCTTCATCAACTGCAAAATAGCATTGTTTCTTACCTTTTTCCTTAAATCTTTTGACCTTTTCCTTCTAATCATTGTTAGGGTAATTAGCAACAATATGTTCTAGCTTGTTACATGAGAAACATTTAAGAGGAATCTTGCCTTTGTACTTACTAGTGCCTCTAGGAAGTTGCTTTGGCAATAAAGCCTCAATTTCCATCAAGTTATCTTCACCATCCACTTCTTCATTTCCACTACCATGATAACTTGACCTATAGACATCCTTTCCTTTTCTTATCGGTGAATTAGATATTGATTCTTTGAAAGAAGATTCTAATTTAGGTACACTATTGTCAAAGCTAATCAACTCAAAAGCAATAAGCTTGCCTATCAAAGAATCAACTGTAACTTTATCTTTGCTGACTGAACTCAATTCTTGGATAGCAGATACTCTAATAGCATAAGCATGCAATAAGGTTCTTATCATTTTACTTACCATTGTGTCTTTTTTTATGGTTCCACCACCACTTTTGATTCCTCCAACTACTTATTTTATTCTTTGTCCATACTAGGTGATGTTCTCACCTTCCATCATCTTCATGTCATCAAACTTGCCTATTAGGCTTTCTTCTTTATCTTTTTGCATATTCTCATCTCCACCATGAATAAAATTCAACTTTTCCCAAACTTCATAAACTGTTTCAAGACCATGGACATCAATAGACTCATAATCAAAAAGTGTACTTACAATGGCTTCCAATGTTTGAATATTCTCCTATCTATCCTTAAGATGATCTGTAATCAGAGTACTGGTAGGAGGTGTGTACTGATTAATAATATGCTCCTAGAACTATTGCCCCATTCCTTTGATGTAGATCTTCATTCTATCACTCCATTTTTGTAGTTATCCTTTGTGCACTTAGGACCCTCCTTCTTCATCATCTTAGATCTTTAACTCAAGTGATTAAGCTTCTACACTAAGATGACCTAGGGCTCTGATACCAATTGTTATTATGAGGATCCGGTTACTGCTGATAGGGGGGTGAATCAGTAGTAAAATAATTTTACAATACTTTAAAAACACTACCAGTGACTACTCAAACAATCCATTAAATTGATTTATCAACCACTCATTCAAGTGTTCATCATTATGAAAACTATGTAAAAATATCAAATACACACACCAACAAATAAACCACCACATGAAAATAGAGTTTTTTCACGTAGAAACCCAAATGGGAAAAACAACGGTGGGAATTAGCACCCACAAAATATTTGCACTCTTTCAGAATGCGCCCAATTATAGGCCTAGCTCAGTTAGGAGCTTTACAATATGCCCGGTTAAGAGCAGACCCTGTTAGGAGTCACTTGTTGAAGGGATTTTACCTTAGCCCTGTGAAGAGCTCTACCCTGTTAGGAGTAACCTTGCTAGAGGATTTTAAACTCAAGCTAATGAGCCACTCAGTGAAGGGATTTACAAAATAAGACCTATTAGGATCTACTCAGTTAAGGGATTTCAAACTACTATAACTATTAAGAAATAATAGAGAAAATGATTTGATCAAAACACTTCCTTTCTTGCTATTACAAATCCTTTTTAGCTCAACTCTGCTTCACACATGCAGACTCTTCAATCTAGTTCGGCACAATCTTCTTCTCAAATCAATGACACAAAATTTCTTCTCCAACTCGACCTAAATACACTTTTCAATTAGGTCAGTTACAAAACCCTAACTACATTCAAAGTACAATGAATTTATATTTAAATATCATTATAGATCATTACAACAAATTTCTAGACAATTTCCACCGTTGAATGATCACTACACATCAATTTGATAAGCAATCAAACTCTTGTCACATTCTACTAAACACTTTGTTGTTTCCTAAGAAATCCGATCCTTGTACACACTCAAAAAACATATTATCATTACACATAGTTTCAGACACCTCATCACTAAGTTATGAACATGATAAGATCCACCACCAAACCAAAAATCATTACTGGTCAAAAGATCTGTTACCGGTATACATTCTTCTTCACAGAGATTATGACAATAAATCATAACTCATTCAATATACTGAATTTGTTGATGTGGTGTGGAACATCTAACTCTTCACCAATCATCTATACCAATATCTTGATCATCACACTGTTCTTGCTTACCATTTTGTAAACTGGTTCCAGTACCAGTGAGGCATTACTGGTAGGCCTAGATGGCTTAGATGACTCAACAAACATGGTTTCCATCAATGACAACACAAATAAAGTCATCAAACAACTTACAAATTAAATCATCATTATCTAGCCAACAATCTCCATCAACTTTACAAGTTATGCCAACAATAACTTTACCGATCATCTTCTCATCAACATTTCCATATGCCAATAATGTGTGCATTATTATCTTTATTAGCTATGCCAACAATATGCCAATATTGTATAAATCATATCTTTTATTAACAGTAGTACTTTAATTTCAAGAGAAACATAAGAAGTAGGTGTGTGTCTAACCACCCTAACCACAGTCAAATCATTATATTTTTTTATAAGATTGTAAATATAATTTAAAGAATCATGTTTAGATGCAACACATATTTTTTATTTTTTTATTTTTTAAAAATTTGGATCTCCTTGTCAAATCTATAACAAGACAAGAAAAGAGAATTATTTAACAAAATATTCTCTCTACAGATCAAACCTGTTGGATAATGATTGAATAATCATTCAATCATTGAAATGTGTTTGACTGAAACGGGTTCCTGTTTTCAAATCGTGTACACATTTATAAAAAACAGGTGCCCATTTCACTTTCAATGGTACAAAGCAAAACGAGCTCCCATTTTTTGAATTTCAAATAACAGGTGCCCATTTCATAAAAGTTGGAGCGGGAAGCATCCCTCTGCCTTGGTTTTTGCTTCGGGTTAGGCTTAGGGGGACCAAGCTTATGCTTGGACCTCCAAAAAAATGGCTAAGGCAAAAGAGTATCATATTTCTGCCTTGCCCTAATTTTTTGAGGGCCTTTCTAATCAATTATTTTGATGAAACAAAAACCCATTAGAGTTCTTAGTGTCTTGATTTCAAAAATGTAAATTTCATTCTGATAAGATTAATTTTTACTATTTTTGCATTATTTATTAATTAAGAGTGGTACCTAAACCTAAAATACTGAGGTTTAGTAAAACTTTAATAACTTTTTTGTTTTTAGGTTTTTAGAAAAATAAATTATATTACTTCAATATACATACAATTATTTTAAAGATTAAAAAAAAAAAAAAGAATTTTTCATCAAATTATGGTGGCCGTAATCCTGATGTTTTCAAAATGTACTTTATTGTCAATTAAAATTTAATAAAAAAATAAGAAAAAAAATTCTAATTAGTATTTTCTATCTTAGGTATCGTTTCCCAAAAGGATTTTAAAAAATTAATTTATTTGTGTCAAAAAATGGTGGTTGTATACATGTGTGGTATGGTACTAAAACAAGCATATTGAAAAAGTGGGTTTTAAACATGCCAACTAAAAATACTTTTCTACCATGTGGGTATTGAAATAAATTACATATTTGAAAAGAAGACTCTAAGCACTACATTTTCTATTAATAATTTTTTTTGAGTTTCATTCTCTAAGTGCCTCAAATTTTGACATCAATCGACATAAAATTTGAAAAACAAAGAAAACACTTCCACTTTTTTCCCAAAAGTGGTACTCAACTTCTTCTGGCACCCTAAAACCAACTTTAAGATTCGATTAAGCACTAGAAATCACAAGTCAAACCAAGGCCACATAGCATCATATAATAACTACTTACATCAAGGAGGTAAGCACAAGAAATGAATACACATGCTTCACACAATTATGATTTCCTGAAAGAATGAGAGAGAGAGAGAGAGGACAAAGAAGATACATCCAAAATCTCCAAGATCCTAATGACCTTTCCCAATCATAAATCTTGAAGGACAGGCACAAGAAAAAAAAGAAATACCATAACACACCACACAGGACTAAGGGAAACAACCTTAACTAGAGATCTTAGTGTTTGCAACACGGGCTCTAATACTAGGTGTAACACCTGCCAAAAAAACCTAAAGGACAATGCTAACTAACTAACCAACTAAACATTTGAGAGATATTTTATTTTTAGAGATACAATGTCAAATTAAATTAATATGATTAGATAACACTAATGCATAGGAAGAGATACACACATAATATCCATGTTATACATAATGATTCAACGCAACCTCATCTCATCAGTAAAGATTTGAAATAGAACTTCCATAAGACCTCAATCAACAAAGGGGTTAAGTCTTAAATTGACAAAACATGCACAACCATAGATTCATAATCATCAAGTAATATAATTTGTCTTATAATGACCAATCCAAATGCAAATATCCATACATAAATCAGATCAAAATTGAAATATATACAAACTTAAAACCTTCTAATTCTTTCCAATCGGGTATACCAATGAAGACACTTCTAAGACAATGCAAATGAAAAACTAACCACAAAGAATAAGAAAGAATGAGAAATCATGAAAAAAAAACACAAATAAGACCTTACAAATGCCCAAAATATTAATTAACCAAGAACAAACCCCTAACAAGCCTCTAGAACTAATTTGAAATCAAACAAGGTCCAAAACCAAACCTTAAAAACAAAAATTGTCAAACTACACTTTTATAACATCTTTCAACACTTATGAACCATAAAATAGTACATATGAAACATAAAACGAAACGTTTACACTCTGTTTCTACACTTCTGTGATAGAAGGACTAGGACCGAGGGTCAACTTTGGGCTCAAATCCCTACAAACAAACAACTAAATTTGGAGAAGATAACTCAAACCCATTTGAGAGGGGTTAGTTTACAACACAAAAATGTAATTTTTTCATACCCAATCTGAAGAAAAAAATTCCAAGAAGCAAAACTCTAAAAACAGTCCAAAATTAAGCAATATAGAGAACACCCATTCTAATATACTATCAATCTAACAACATTAAATGCAATATCTTTCTAGAATGAAAACATGAAATCAAAGAAATAAAGAATACAATATTTTAAAAGCTAAAACTCAATCCAACTCATAAAATAAAATGAGCATAAGAATCTAACCAAGAAATTAAAGCAAAATGGACTATGAGCACAAAGAATGAGCAAACCCCCACATGAACAACAACTTGAAACAAACAATAACTCAAAATGAATTAGAAAGCCTCCAAAATGTAATTAAAAATGTTAGCAATCCTCAAAATAAATTCATCAAAACTCCCTTACAAATCTTCATGAATTCTCCTCTCAAATCCTCATTAAAATTCACTTTGAAACACATGCAGAACGAAAAACCCTTTTCAAAAGTGTATTTTTGAAAATGCCACCTACAAGAAAACCTCTAGAATTACCCAAAACCACCCTCCATTCATTCGCAAATCACACTCAAATGTAAAACAAGACTTTCCTCTTGCATTGAGGAACAAATTAGCAACCCGCAATTTGAACAAGAGATCACTCAAATCAAATAAATGAAATATTGATTTAATTAAATTATTAATTAGCATGTCCCTTAAATAAATGTAAATTAATAACTACCACATATAATATAATCCCTAAAACACAATCCATAAAATAATATATAAATAATATAATATGAGACTCACTTAATAAACCCCTACATAATAAATCATTCATACCTAAGGTGCATATTATATTTTATTTATTATTTAATACAACTACATATAACACCAAAACCTTCAAAGAGATTAAATAAAATACAATATAAATAAAATTACGCAAGATGACTCTAGACCAAGAATAGTAGAACTCACATAGGACACTGACTACAGTTAAGATGTAGTTGGGCCTTAGTGTCACCTCCGATGAACTACCATTGGGAGTAAAGGTACACTTAGACCTGTGAAACTAGATGGAGTTGATGCCTAGTACCTACACCTTGCATAATAACAAATATCTATACACAACATAAATTTAACCATAAAATAAACAAGCAAGTGAAAGTGAAACTAGATTTTTTTAGACTACTTAACAATTAATTTTTTTATTGTATGTTTATTTCCTATATTTAATTATATATATATATATATATATAATCATAATTTATTAAAAAAAAGTAATATTAAATATTATAAAAAAAAGTGGGTGGCTTTGAAATAACAATTTGAAGAGTCCATAGGAATCTATTGACTATATGTTGATATGAAAAACCATTTAAAAAAAGTGGGTAGAATTAAAATCACAGCCAAAAAGAACCATATGAATATATTAATTGTGTTGTACAACATCATGAGATGAGACACCATATACTGCTCCATCTGTTCTTTATAGCTTACGGTCTTCACGTTTGCTCATTGGAACTTTCTGTGAAATAGTTACATTTTTTAGTTTGACAAACATGGGGCGCTGAGTCGCCAATGCTTCTATGGGTCAGTTTTAGCCTTTAGTGGGCATTACAATATTCATGTTATTTATGTAGACTTTGAAAAAGAGGCTTCTCTCGTCATCGATGTTATCTTATCTTACTAGCAAGCAGAAGATAATGTTGTTATTTCCCTTGACTAAATCTGCCATAAACAGCGTTTTGACAGGGTCATTCGATTGAGGCCCAGATTTCCTCTATAAATACAGAGCACAACTCCTCGAGTAGTACATATAAGCATTGTTCTCTATATCTACATTGAATTGTAACGCTATGAAGAATACTAGTGCTTTGAAATACTTAGGAATATTGCTTGTATGCCTCTTGTTTGTAAGGCCTTCTGTGGGTAGTTATTTTAGTGTATGGGCAGGTTCTGGGTGTAGTAACCAGGCTGCTACTTACAGTAACTGTGGGTGCACTAATGTAGCCAGCGATTTGCATGGAGGATATCAGTTTGTATACCAAGGACAAACTGCTGCTGCTTATAATGCTGCTAATTGTGATGGCGTAGCACATACTCGCTTTACTAGCAGTGTTAGCGGCTGCACCGCGTTTGGCTGGAACAGCTTCTTCATTCAGTGCTGATAACGGTGCCTTCTGAGTCTTTGTTCGTCTCTATGGTAGGATGAGTTGTGTTAGGATTTATATCTTGTCTTTATGATTTGTATCTGGGGTATTGTGTAAAATTAGGGTTAAAATGTTTCCGGTGTGGTAGTTTGATAGTATGAATAAAGAGACGTTATCTGTGTTTGGCTGTGTCTATTAATGGAGTTATGGGACAATTTGTGACTGGTTGTTATGAATTGTATCTTCGCTAGTTTGTTTTATTTACTTAAGATTCGCTGAGAATTTGTATTTGCCCCTTATGATTGAGGGATAATTTTCGGGGTTCAAATTGTGGAAAATTTATATCTCGAGAAGCCATTTACAACTATATATGTAAAGAATAAAAGTTGGTCTTGAGGTCTTGTTATGAGGAACTTATTAGATGAATCATAGATAATTGTGGAGATTAAAATAATTATCCTCAAAGAGGGCTAGATAATTGCATTAAATCAATAACGGAGATTAAAAGATCATCCAAGAAACCTAGATCGTTATGTTTGTAATGAATATGCCGTTATGATGAGAAGCCTTGTCATTATTCAATAAAGTCACAATTCTAACATATAGAAGAGATATATAAATTGTTCGTTCAATGATTCAACTGAAAATTATGATAACATAAAATATTTAATTTGACATATTTGTCACATGTAATTAGATTGAAGTTTTATTAAATTGACTTTGAGCAATATCTAGATTCATATGGTAGATCAAAGTAGATTTATTTGTGAATGTCTTATTGCATGGATCAAAATTGACATGATGTATATTTTTATAAAATCATTGGACTAGATAAATTAGGTAGACATATTTCTCTTTGTAAAAGATTTTTGGGTCTTTAACTAAACAACATGCTAAAATAATCTTGAACGCAATGATAGAGAATATTTCCAAGTTCAATTTATACACCCTCAAAATTGTCAACAAAAAAACATTCATGGAAAAAATGATATAGAAAGATGGTGATTGCAAAGATGTTATCACGATGATATAGTATTAAGATGATGATTAGAAGCATGTTGATGAAATAGATATGGTCTCAATGTCCTATGCATGTCACAAGTTATTTTTCTCTCTTGTTGTTCTTGAGTGAGAAAATGGTGCTACGAGGTTGTTTTGGTTGTTGCATATTGATGAAGTGTGTGAATGTGGGAAAGTGTGTTGAAGAATGTTTGGAAGAATTATTTACTTTTCTCTACAATTGATGACATATTCTTGTGGTTTTGAATTAAAACTTATATTTTCTATGGACACTGCACTCTTATCATTTTAGGTCCCTAGTTTTACAACTGGTGTTTTCAGTAAAGGCAGTATGTTGGTAGGCTGGTGCTTTGTTAGGACTAGTCTAGAAAATGCTTTGCATTAGTAAATATATTGTTGTAGATTAGTGGATATTATTATAATGTTTCTGTAGTGTCTTTGTTCAGGTTTTAGGTGACAAAATGTTCTGCAATTATTTTTGTCAATTTTTTTCTCTCATGACTATGTTTCCTAGCCCTCTTGGCATGAAGAGATGTGTATTAGTATGGTTGTTCTAGCTTTATTTGGCATGTCAATGTGTAATAATTTTCTTGAAATGTTGTTTGATGTTGATCAAATGTCTCTATGTTGTTTACATGGTAGTTGTTTATCTTTTTGGTGACACATATTGTATATTGTTGGTTTTCATGGTGATTTATGGTTATCTAGTCGATTGGGTCCATTCTCTTACTTGTGTTATGTATTTGGGGATATGGACTATCATTGAAAGATGTGATGAAGTGTATTTGGGTTCTAATATGCCTTGTGAGGATCCATAAATTTAGTAAATTCATTTGGAAGATGTGTTTTTTGGCTGACTAGTTATATGCTACACATTACATCTATGCCTTACCCTATTTCTGACTCCAGTGTGATTGATATTTGGCATCACTTGGAATTATGTGTTAATATTCTTTAGGGTCTCTCTATCTCTTAGACTAGACCACTTTCACTGTAATTGTGTTTTGAGGCTTACATGTTGGGGTTATTCCTTTTCCCTTGTTCTAACCAACCTCATTAGAGTTTTGTAATAATGTGGATGGTGTATATAGATGATAAAATAAATTATAAGTGGTCTTTTATGGATTATAAAAGATGTAAATGTGAAGTAGTAAGAGTGTGTGGTGAAAAAAGTGGAGCTGAATTGTCAAATGGTTGCTTAAGGCAGTGTGTCAAAGTAGCTACTTATTGAGGAAATTGTCAGATGCATTGATGTTGAAGGCTTATTCACTATAAATAAAAGTATACTTTGTCTCTTTCTTTGAGGTACTGAGCCTTTTCCTATAGGTGCTATTTGTACCTTACTCTATGGAATTGATCTCCGGTCGCAAGTCTATTCTAGGAGAAATGATATTCATTAAGTAGTGAGCCTTAAAAAAGATGTAATTTTTGTTCATATATTATGAGATACCTTTCACCATGGTTTTTCCCTTCTTGTTTTTTGCTTTTAAATATGGAGTTTTCTTGTGCACGTGTGTTCATTTCTTTATCTTACAAAACTTTATTTTTCTCTAATTTGGAGGAGTTTTCTCCCACTATTTTTTCTTCGTTTTTCCATTTGTGAGAGTTGTATTGGTTTGTACATATGTAACTAATAATGCCTTGTTGTTAGGACACATTCATTCTTATAGTTTGCATTCATCATTAGCTCTTTAGTGTATCCATAATTTAATCTTAAGCGGGGGCATTGGAGTAATTAGGCATTATCTAATTATTTAATTAATTAAGTCCTTTAATTAATGTTCACTTAAGATAAACATATTTTCTTTTTCTTTTTTATTAGATCAAGATAATTATAGATTAAGTTCACTTAGTTTCAAGATAATATTTAGTTCTTTGAGCTAATAGTAGTTTCCTATTTTATATTAAGTTTCTCTTTCTTTCTATAAAGAAAGACATTCATTCATTGCATTCTATCCAATTTCATTATAGGTTGACCTCAATATTAGATTCCCCTTTGGATTAATCCTTCTCAAGGTTGCATAGAATTAATCATGGCTTCTTATCTTTATATGTGATAGGTATTTTCTTGTAGGTGATTCATGGGCTTGTGTAATTGAGCAAATAAATCCAAAAACATAATTATCTATTTAACATATAGCTCAATTCATTTTTTAATTGCACAACTATTCATGTTGGCATACCAACTCATTAATTATCATTCAACTTCAAAATTTAGATTTAAAAGCATCATCAACTATTCTAACATGCACTTTTAATCATCATTCAATCAAATATGCAAATTTAAATGTCTAAAACATTATAATATAAATATTATCATAATGTTCTTTCATGATGAATACAACATCAGTTCAAATAGTAGGTCTAGCATAAGGGTGGGCCACGTAGGTGTCCTTAATTTTGTTTGGTCGAGTATTGAGGTCATTGTGATGAAACTATCTACCCTCTCTCTAGGATCTAGTCCATTTTAACATTTAGTTATTTTTTATGATTTCCTAGTTCCCCCCATTGTTGGGTGCACCAATGCGAGTGCCTTATCTTATGCCATTGGTGATAATGCTTGATGATGATTCTTTCATTTATGAAATTGGCAATTGTACCCAATGAGAGTGTTTGTTTGTATGTCATTTATTTTTGTGCACAGTGAGGGATTTATACTTATCCATCATGACATTGCTTGGATGATGTTTATGTTGCGTGTGTTTCATGTATAGCGTGTGTGTGTAAGTTTTATCCCAATGTATTTGGTGTAATTATGCTTGTGTCTTGTGTGACAATTTACTAGCACAATGGGACTAAATCATTGATTCCACACAGTTGGATGGCAACAAAAACCACCATTGGGAGATCAAAGGATCATATATGAAGTTAAAGATGGTATCTTGATGGTAAAGGTTTCATCATTTTTATTCTTTTGTTCATATGATGTAATTGATTATTAAGGACAATTGAGTCCTCATTGTATATTATTATTAAAATTATTGGACCTCCCATTTTTGGGTGGATATTAATGTTTTATGTTATCTTACTTCTTTTAGACTTTGAAAGGTAAGGTTTCCATAGTCATTTCAATTTATTCCATACATTATTTTAAATTTAATTCCCTCTACTAGATATTGATATTTTATCTTATTAGTAAGCAGAGGAAAAGATTGCCATTAGGCCTATACTATATATACATGAAATGAGTGAGGCCATTAATAATATGTTGGGCTGTTTTGGAAGGAAAATAAGCTTAATTTTAAAAAAAAATCTCTTAGCAAGAATGTAGTGAAAGTATCTTATAATCAACATATAAAGAGTAGAAGGAAGTGGACAATTACATAAATCAATTGAAGAGTCTGAAAGAAGATGACTACCTACAATTAATGGTAAGATAACTAGAGGCATTTATGAATACAGGACCAATTCTTAGAGAATAATAAGAGGGAAGGGTTATTAGGTACAATAATAGGTTTTGTCAAAACTAATTTAAAAAAAAATGTTTTGTTACTAAGTGTTGTAAATCCATTTTATATCATCTCACGTGGAAATAATTTTGTCTAGAAGTTAATTCATTCTTGATGAACTTTGTTTGGACAAGATGAATGATAAGAGAAAATAAATATCATAAACAAAGTGCAAGAGCTTTGGTAGTAATGTTGTGAGAAACATTCAACAATGTGAATTGGATACTAGTTATAGATGCCTTTTTATGTATGAATAATTATTTTATTTGTTAATGATGTGCCAGGAGATAAATAAATTTATACTTCCAAATAAAGTTGAAAAATATCATAACCAACAATTTCCCTTGAAGATTTATAAAATTTATAGGAGAAGGTATCACAACCTAGAAGTTTTTCATTGACTATAGTGAAAATAATTTCATAAAGATATCTTGGGTAGGGAGTTTATCACACATGGCCTAAGCTATGAAGTGGAAAATCAACAATGGACAATGGTTATGCAATGTTGAATGATATGGTTTTCTTAGGAGAAGCATTTTGTACCTTAAAGGCTTATTGATAATGATGGAAAAAGGTTTAGAGAATATCATGAAGCTCAAGAAGTTGGCCTTCTATTATGCTCTTGATTTGTTTGAAACTTGGCAAAAATCCTATATTGGAAGAGTTATTTGGAAATTATTTTCTAACCTTAAGTTGAAGATAGTATTTATTTGGGCCAACCAATATATTTTATTATTAATTGCTTCCTTTTTTTTCCTCAGATCAACCATTTTTAATCAGGGATTATGAAAAATGTTTCCCCATTCTAGCTTGGTAGAGGTATAATATAGCTCTAAGGTGCTAGTTTCATATGACTTCTAGTATGTGTCATCTGGCACCAACACATTCATAAAAATTGAGAAGTATTCTTTATGTTGTCATTACACCATTGAACCTATAACTACCTCATGGTGAGAAAATGACCCAATTTTCCATATACACTATATCTGCATACGATATGGTTAATGATTGAAGAATAAATAGTTGAGACAAATTATATTTTCTCCAACTAAAGAATCATATATTTCTTTTAATTAGACAAAAATTATTAGAAAAAGGTTGGAAAATATTGTTTTAGGAAAAGGTTTGATGAGAAAAGGAAAATAGTTTGTGAAACAATAAATAGGTTGAACTAATAGAATATTTTTTGTCTATGCACTTGATAACAATTTTAGTACTTGAGAAAAGATTATGTAACATAAAACAAATATATATGGAATAATGTTGGCTAAAATTAGGATTAAAACTGTGCTTTATTGTAATGAGAGTATTAAGATTACCAGTTACCAACTATGCAACATATAAGAAGGTTGCCACATTTATCAAAATCCAAGTCAACTATATTAAATTGTTCGTACATTACCTAAGACACAATGGATAGAGATTCAACAATCAAAAGCTAATAAAATAAGTTTTTAATAACATCATTACAATCATAAATATTGATAAACCTAAAAGAGTGGTTAATGATATTAAGGAGGACTAAATAGAATTATAAATAGTCCTAAAAATAGGCTACCCCCAAGCTAGGAGGCTAGCTAGGAACTGAGTAATAGACATTCACAAACCACAAGGCACAACAATGAAAAGAATGAGGACAAGAAAATATTTTCCCAAGGCTGAAAACACTATGGGTCACACAAGGAACCCTTCATAGGGGTGAGAGGTGTACTAGCACCAAAGGGAGACAAGTGTAGCAACAACATATAAAAAGGATCAACTACACCTCACTAGACCTCCAATAACTTCGAGGGTACTCATACCCAAAATTTATTGTTATACCACCATATAAAACTTCCCTCCTTACACTTCCACATTTGTATAAAAATGATACTCATACCCTACAATGTATATATATCCCAAACACCCATATAGTGATTTTTTAGGTACTGATACCCATATTAGGTCTTCCTCTCCCTAAGAGGAGTTCTCACCACAAGGTGGGTCACTCCTCTAACCCTCAAGGTTGCTTTTCCCTCCCAAGAGTTAGCTTGGCCTTCACACCCAAGGACAACACTAACATATTTTCACACATAAGGCTCATACATATACAAAGAAACATAACTGTTACACAACATTGATATAGCTTAAAACAACATTAGTTTAACACAATATTTAACAACAAAAGTACCAAGCCCATCTACCTCAAGATATGTAGTAAATTGGACATCAAGACCTCCTAGAATTTTTCCCCCATTTTCCAATTGCAACCTTACCAAAATAGTAGGCACAATCTTCCCATAATCAATTTTCTAACATGTCCTTAACTTCTCCCTGAAATTTTTTTTTAAAAAACAAAAATTTAAAATTTAAAAAAATACCTCTAAGGGGCTGTCACCTTATCCTTTCTACAATTTCTTCCCCCTATCTTGCAACTTCTTCCAACTAGATCTTTTGGGGAAGTTAAGATTGTACTTAAGAAGTTACCCTTGCAAGAGAAGGAAGAGAGTTGGTTGGACACTCTACCCCACAAGCTCTATACGATAACTGTGACACTCCTCATTCCAAGTTGTGTGCTATATAGCCATTCCGTATTCTCAAAAATATAAAATAAAATAAGTTTTTGGAATGGGAACTTTGCCGGACTGCTACAGGCTCCTGCATTACCTTGAAGATGGCTGAATTGTATCATCAATAAACATGTCAGTCTATTCATTGTGTCTACTTTGTGTATCCCATGAATGTACCATCTGTAGTTCTGAACTGATCTATGCACAACTTATTATTGTGAATGTAGGTGGTCCAATACAAAATACATGTTGTGACTATATCCTCCTATTATACGCAATGAAAACTTGTGACCTTTCCCTCTTTAGCGGCTCTGAAAACCTGCGGCTACAACATAGGCATTTCTAGTAAGATAGTCTTCCATTGGCTAGAAGACATACATTTGTCATTCATAGCAAGAGTATAACATAAAAGAAAAACCTTTGATACAAATTAAATGAGCTCAACTGAAGCATAGGAACAATTAATACACCTTCTCACTCATGATTCCTTCATTTCATAGGTACAATACTGGTGAATCTACTGGAAAATCTTTTGCCTATTCTGACACCTTCATTGTCTATCGCTTTGACCATTATTTGTAGAGGCTCCATAGGTTGTGCCATTGCAAATGGCGTGTGCAGGGTTACCAAGTACTGCAGGAGAATAGTGGACTGTTGTAGTTACACACAGCTAATAGATAGAATGACTATTTAAATGCTTCAACATCTAACCTATGAGAGCTGGTCAAAGAATCCAAAGGGGAGTAATAAATATTTACATCAATATCACATTATATCTATGATTGCCTGCAATAGTATGATTAAGTCAAATACAAAAAATTATAAAAGAAAAGGGAGATGTTGAAAGTAGAGCATTCATATCTATGGTCTCATTCAATTTAGTCATTTTCTGTCTAACATCTTATAGTTTAGAGTTAAAACCATAGTAGAATCGTTTCTATTTTATGAAACAATTTTTTTTGGGTGAATAATATAAGATGAAAATTTTATTCAGTTTTTTTTATAAAAGAGTAAACAAAATGGAAATATTTTCATATTATAATGTAAATTTTATTTTATAACTAAGATGGAGTGAAAGTAGGACAAGAGAAAAAATGTAAATAGAAACCATTATAACTTTGTAGAAGGAACAATAATTATTTATTGGTAAAATTGATTTAATTAAATACAGGCATATACTATTATATATTAAACCATACTATTGGATAGTAAATAATCAAATAGTAATTAAATTAACTAGCTATTATTTACTATTTACTATTGGATATTAAACCATACTATTATATCCAATAGATATATGTTATTTGCTATTTGATTATTTATTATCTTCACATTATTTAATTATTCTTTTCCAATCCAATTCACGATCTTTTATCAAAGCTATATAAAGAGCACGACCATCCATTTGATTAATACTAGAACATCCCATATAAGTAGTGAAAAAGAAATGAACTAATTGATAATTATCTTGACCAATTCCCACAATACCAACTACAACTAGATTTAAAACAATGAGTAGGAAGAGGAGTCTATTTACTAATCCAATTCACTTTGAAAATTTACAAGGAGAAAGACTAAGAAGACCAAAAATATGCAAGCCAAAATGAGTGAGAGAATCAGCAAACGAAACATTAGCTTCAATATTTTCTGGAACCAAATTTTTATCTTTTGTCAAACTTGAATAAGATATTTTGTTCTTCCAAAAAAATTTAGCAATTCCTCTCAAGGTAGATTTGACAAAGGATAAAAATAGTCTCAATCTCGCAAGAAAACATAAGGAAATAAGTTACAACATGATGACGGTCTCTACTATCCTTTCAGTTAAGGAGGTAGCGTAAATAACACTCTTATCCCATATAGTCCACCATAAACCCCATAGGTCCACAGAAAATGGACATTGAAACAAAATAGAAAGAAAATATGAGTAGTATTTTTCTCATAATTTCCACACAAAATATGTCTTGAAAAACAAAAAAGACAAAAAAAAACAAACTTATTTTAATGATATTCTCCAAAATAATGCATCTATTTTAGCTTAAAACAAACATGTTACATTTGGGCTAGCTAAATCTATTCTATAGTTTTCTTCACGAATATATCTCTGTATGCAAACGATGCTTATATTCCAAATATTGATACCTAAGATAGACTAACTAAATCCTTTAGAATCACTACCCCAAGAAGCACATTTGGTCCCTCGATAAAGCTATATTTCCTATCCTTATGAATTGAAAGAGGTATAACCTGATCTTTTAAAGTGCCCCATTTAGGCAAAACATTAGTATGCTTCTAATGACTAATCCTAGATTGGATCAAATAGAGGTAACCTTAAAGTATCAAATAGAAGATTGTCCAACTACCTAATTTTTTAAACTTAAAAGTTGGAGATGAGAATAGGTTGAAAGAATTGGATGTTTAGAGTCCCAAGAATCCCTCCATAAGAAAACCTTACTACTCTTGTTAATAATCTAGAAAATTCCTTCCTCAATAAAGAGAGCTCCTCTTTTAAAATTAGTCCAAACCATAGAACCTTTCCCAATAGATCAAGCCTTGGAATATCCTCATTAGTCATTGTACAAATATAATATAATTTTTTCCAACAATTTTTTAATTCGCATTATACTTATAAAAAATTTGTGAATACACATTAATGCTAAAAACAAATATTACAATATAGATTAATAAACAATATAACACCCCACCATGGAACCCTAGAGAATATACAACTAATGACTTAGATACATAGGAAATTTTTTTTTTCTTAAATGGAACATAACACATCAAACATCTTTAGCTCACTATACCATTAATTAAACACATTACACAACATAGAAAAATCATAGTTACAATATTTAGTGAAAGACAATCACGTCATGTGATAGAACTTTAATGGTTCCCTAACATCACTAGTGAGAACACTCACTATCATATATAAAATAGATAGGTCATCACATAAAGACATATAGCATATTTATTTTAAAATGCCAAATGAAAGATTCATATGATAATCTTCATTAAGAATAAGAACACATATGCGATAGACATAAACTCATTCACTTGAAAGACATCCATTGATACAAATGCATCTATTACTATAGTTCTATTAAAATCCTTTCCACTTGATATAATCCAAAAATAGCTTTTAAAATTACCAATATGAATAAATAGCTACATGATGTTTTACATAATTTTAGGAAGATATATTACAAATGACAACATAATTGTAAATCATCTCAAAACTGAAATATGATGATACTGAAAAGAACATGGTAAAGTTCCATTCAGTTGCACATGAAAAAGTCCACCAAATTATTCCCAATGGGTAAAAAAGCAATGCCACCCAACCATGTGAAAGCCATAGGCCCACACCTCATGCTAGGAGATAGACGTAAGGCCCCAATCAAGACACAAGAAAGCTACAGATAAAGAAGTAAATAAACTCACAACCAAGATAATAAGACACCCCTTCACAAGACAAAATGATAAGGATAACAACCAAAGATTACTAAAATATAAATATATAAATCTTAGAGATAGATAACAAAAAAAATATTCAAAAGAACTCACAAATGGAATCCCAAATAAGAATATCAACCAAAATCTATAAAAAAACTCCCATAGGCTTCCATAAACAATCAACTCAATAGGATACTAGGATACATAAGGTGAGACTATCATCAGATAGTCTCTCATGAGTTATCCTAGCAATATGACTCCTCTCCTAACTCTAGACCCCAGTCCCCATAGACAACTCATGCGCAACCATACAATCCTTTCATGAACACAAGGCACCTCAACACCTCAACAGGCCTTCCCAATCTCACCCTCTACCTATACAAGCACATGAGGCCATGAATGGGGCACAAAATTATTTTATTAGTGTGTATAAAATAAATATAAATCCCATCCCAAAGTTTAATTAATGTTATCACTTTTTAAACTACTCACCTATGGGTTATCCTAGTAGCCACTTAGGGCCCCGACCCCCATAGTGAGCCACTCTCCCTTGATGCACCTATGTAACCTATACTCAACAAATCAACAAAAAAATCATGAAGCATAATATAAAAAAATATAAGCATAAAGGATCCATATATATGAGTAGATAGCTCATACTACAAATAGGACTTATACACATAGACCAAGTTCTAAAAACCCAATCATAATCTGAATACAATTGTTCCTCTTCACAAGACAATTTAAGAATGGGCACATGAACTCAAAGTAAATCAAATTGTGCCAAATAAAACACTGAAAACCAAAATTCACAATATAAGTGATCACATAAGCCTCCAAGAAACCAAATTAGGACAAAATTAAGTCAATTGTGCAAATTAGTCAAAACCTAGAACATGTTGGGCAATTTGTCAAAAAGATGGGCAGTTGGTCAAGATTGTTGTGTAGTTGGTTAAATGTGTTGCACAATTGGTCTCTGAGCTATGCAGGTGGTGCTTTTAGCTGCACGAGTTGTTAAAAACTTAGAAACGACAATCAGATCAACTTAGAATAGAATTATAACAAAAACCCATTTGAAAGG